>NC_133648.1:211322880-211563133 GCF_009905375.1 Apium graveolens
AAGAATAATAAGATTAGAAGAGAATAATGGAGAGAAGAGAAGAGAAAGCAAGAAGAAGAAGAAGAAGAAGAAGTAAAAGAAGAATATGCTCCTATATATAAGGCTTTAAATCTCGAGTAAATAGACATTTTAGCTTAATGTCTACATGTTCCCATGAAATCACATCATGATGCCCCGCAAGAAATTTTCTAAAAGTAGATCAAATTTAATTCCCCGAATGATAAGTTGATTAGCTTGGATACAAGCATGTAATTGACTTTGGTGGATGTCATGGATTCTGACGTGAGCCGTCAGATAATGAGTTGTGCGAGTATTAAACACATGCGAGAAATTATAAAACTTATAATGGAAGGAACTGTGGAATTCAAGGAAAATTGACTAGACATTATGACTTTTCCTGATGAAAGTATTACTCATTTTTTTGAAAGACTGAATGACTTAATGGATGAGTTGAGTCTACAAGGGAGAAAATACCCAAAATTATTAAGAAAAAGTTATTGTTAACTCTAACACCATATGAAGTATAAAGCACCGTCTATCAGAGAGCCTTCTACTTCCTTTCAATGACACTTGAGCAATTGTATGGAAAGTTAATAACTCATAAAATGGAACATGAGCAAAGGAAAATTATCTATGGTGGTCATATAGTTGATACTATTGGTAACCAGAATCGGTGACCGGATTTTTGAAAACCAGAATCCAGCAACCTGTTCTGAAAATAAAACATATTTCTGGGATTGTTTTTATTAAGTATTCTAAAAATTGATTTATATTTTCAAAATTAATTTGGTTAATTATTTTAAAGAATTAATTGAATTACTTTTAAATTCCAAAACTCGTATTCCCTTATATATCATTTAAATATTTTCTCTTCTCTTCTACATCCTGAATAGTTAAATATTTTTAACATATTAAAATATTTGATGTTGGTTATACAAGTATTCCTAACGCTATACTCTTTTATTTATAATAACGTAACCATATTTTGAAAATTTATTTATAATTTTAATTGATGTGAAGTGTATGCAATATTGTTATTATATTCATTTTTCCACAAATGGTTATTCCCTGTTGAAAATGGTTGTTTATTCAAATGATGCCACTTATTTCGTACACAAATAAAACTTCATATGTTCTCTTTTTCGGTTTCTTAAAAGGGAGGTGAACGATAGACTGTCACACCAATGTAATTGGTATTCCATTATTTCAAAACCTTGTTTATGGATTGGATAAACAGATAAGTGTCCTTAGGTGATGGCCCAATGTCATTGTTAGGAATATGTTATGTACTTGATGATAAGTTAAACAAAACACCTTGGTAGATTTAATTTAGTGATCTTGTAGCTTTCAACGGACGATCACTTTAACATCCGTTAAAAGGGTAGCTTATGTATTAATAAGTCTAGTAGCACATTGTTAGGTCAAACAACACTGTAGAAGAGGGTTAAATACAGTGTTTATACAATCAAATCGATTTAACACAAGTATGTAACAAAGGTCATGTATATTGAATAAACTCTATTACAATAAGAACTGTTGTTCTCTCTCAGTGATGAACAAATATCACTAAGAGCTGCTAGGTTACAATGTATGATCTTCTCAATAATGATAACACATCTAGTGTAAACCCTAAGTCTGTGTTTATATAGTACACAGTTACAAGATATATTCTACTTGATATAGAATACAATTCTGTCTCCTAAAATATATCAATCAGATATCTTCTACAATTCTTCCGGTCTTCTAACTCTTTCCATGCATATCTTCTTTTGTTTTAGTCCAGATCTTCTCTCCTGTAAATCAGCCGCATTCCTTATCTGAAAGTCTTCCCGCACTTAAGTTCTGATATGACCTTAAGTTCTGATATTAAGTTCTGACTTCCAGTAAATCCTGATTTCAGTAAGTCCTGATTTGTCCTGTTGTTAAGTTCTGAAAACTAAACACAAATCATATTAGACATGACATCTCAAATATATCTAACAATCTCTCCCAACTTGTAAATTATGCAAAATATACAAGTTAATAGATTTGATGATGTCAAAAATATTTAAGTACAAATGCATTAAGAGTTTAACTAGATAACTAACTACAACTTACAGTCCTTGTAGCTTTTACCAATCTCACTGAGTCAATCTGAATCCAAAATGATTCTTGACAAAGCTTGATATCAGCTTTTCTTATTTATTTCTCAGGACTTGAGATAATGTAGTCTTGACTTGCTTCATCTCTTCATTTTAACTTCCAATCTGGTAGATTGCAGTCCTTAAAGCAGAGACATGGTTTCTTTCTAAACCATCACCCAGTCTTATTACCTTTGGATGAGAAGAATCTTCATTATAGCACAGACATTTCTCATTCAGTAACACTTCAAGCTTAGCAGAATCCTTCTTCATTGGTTTTTCACTTCCATCATCTTCAACAATATTAGAAATGAATTATGTAACCCTTGAACCAAAAATTCTTGCTTTATCTCTTATGGTCTTCAATATGAAATTTGACCATCTCCCGGTAATATCAGACTTTACCTCTAAAAGGTAATGAAAAGTTCTTTCAGTGATTTATTTAGCACATTTGATTCTGACATTTGATATGTCCTTCCATCTTCAAGAAATAGAATCAGATTTTCCTTGACATTGTGCTTGTCATGAACATCTAGTACCACTTGAACAGAGATAACCTTATCAAGGTGTTTCTGTGTAACATCTTCAAGAGGTCTGTCAGTCAACAAAATCTTGTAAGAACTTCAACTCCTGTTTTGATCTTAGCTTCATCATAACCTAGTCCAGCTCTATCTCTTGCTTCTCTAGCTTTCAATCCAACGGTCATGAAATCAGATAATAATTGGCTTTTCTTTGGATCTGATGGTTTGGCATTCTTCCATAGGAGTTTCTTTTTGTCAGCTACTTTCATCTTGTCTAAATTAACTTGAGCTATGTCAGAGGTTGATGTCTTGATGACTTTATCAGAACTTGATATTTCTGTTGTAGCTTGCTGTTTTTCACTCTGAACAACTTGAGCTTTGTTAGAGGTTGTCTTGGATTCTTCAGTAATCTTCCTTCTTTTCAGAGTTTGAACATCTTCATCTTCAATAAGAGTATCATCATGAACTTGAACCATTTTGCACACTGGTTTCATCACAATTTAAGGAATTTTCATCTTCAGTGGCTTGGTTGGTTCATCAACTTTTCATTTCCCTTTATCTTTGGGATCAATCTCAGTCTGTGATCTAGTCTTGGGCTTTGATGCCTCAGTATTAGACTTCTCATTGATCACAATGCCTTTTACCTTAGGCCTTGGAGGTTTCTTTGCAACAGAAGCTTTAGACTTTAGATTTGTCTTTTCAGCTTTATATCTAGCTTCTTACTCCTTGAGATTTTCTAAATACATTCCAGGATTATGCTTCAAAAATAATCTTCTAGCAATTTCCTCATCATGTGTCTGAATTTTGGGATCCTTATAGTAGACTGTAGTCTGCTTCCCCTTTAGCTTCAGAGTTTGCATAAACTTTTGAGAGTCTTGACTTCCACCTTGAATCAGAACATCAGGCTTTGCCATCAGACTTTGCTCATCAGAACTTGATATCAGATTTTGATTATCAACACTTGTTATCAGATGTTAAGTTTGAGCAGCTTCAGAACTTGTCTTCTTTTGAATAGAAGATTTGCTTGCATAAGTTATTAGTTTCCAAGAAGAAACCTTGATTTTGTACTCTTTACCTTGAACTTGACCTCTACCCTTGCTAGGTTTCCCTGGTCATCAGCTTCATCATCTTTCTTCTTTAGTACTTGATCATTAGAGCATTTGGACTTAACTATCTTCTCCCCATTTTTGGCATCTTCAGGTAGCAGGAGAGAAAGAAGAACTTCAACTGAAGATTGGATTTCATCCAATTGAGCTTTTTGAGAAGCTTGATTTTGTAGGACCTCATTAATTTGGGCCTGTTCCTTCTCCTGAACTTTCTCAATTGCTTCAACCTTTTCAGAAATAGGTCTGATAAACCTCTTTTTATCAAGCTTGGTCTTCATATCTAGCTTTTCAGCTTTTTCAAGAAGTTTATCAATCTTTTCATGAGTAGCAGAATGTAGACCTTGAAAATGTTTGGTAGACAGAGCTGTGACTTTGAGTTGTGTCTTGAAATCAGAATTTGTGAGCAACTCATCAGCTTTTCCAATATGGTCTGTCAGTACTTTGGAGCTTGGAATAAAATCAGTTTCATTCCACTTCTTAGTCCACTCAACACCTCTGTGAGTATCTTCCAAAGAAATAGGAGCAGCTTGCTCAACAAACTTCTCAATAAGTGCCTCCTTTACTAGAATGAGAGCTAGAGTATCAACATAATCACTGTCTCCAGTACTGGAAGAAGACTCATCATTCTCTGATAAGACAAGTGTATTTGAGGCAATGGAAGATTCTGGAACTACCTCATCTAAATTCTGATCTTTAGGTTCCTGATCAAGAATTGGTGTGGATGGTATCTCAGCATTTAAGATTGGAGAATGAGTTGGAGATGTCTGAGCTGTTGTAGGAGCTACTAGATAAAGAACAATAGGAATATTCAGATTATGAATATCTATTTCAGAACTTGTTGCTTGTTCTTCAGCATCATTTGTTGCTTTTATTGGAGAGACAGGAGGGGTGAGCACTGTATCAGGAACAGTGTCTTTTGTTTCTGGAAGGGATTCAATGATAATTGGCTCTTTTGAGATGAGAGATTCCTGATCCCCTTCCTCGGCTTCTGCAATATCTTCTGATGGAGGTTTAGCCAAATGCCTCCTAGCCCTCATTTTTTTCAATCTCCTTGATAGTGAAGGAGTTGCTTGAGCATCAGAACTAGCAGTTCTCTTTCTCTTCAAATTACCTGAACCCTCAGCTTCAGCATTTATCTGTTGGGTTGAACCTTCAGCTTCTGTTTCTTTCTGAAAAACCACAGTTTCATCTTCAACAGTCACAGGTTCTGATGCATGAACCTGTTCTTCCTCATCTTCTGATTCATCCCTTAGAATCATCTTTCTTCTCCTTGGTGGAGACTTAGGAACATACTTTGTTCTAGAAGGTTTAGATCTTGATGCTTTAGCAGATGGTTGTTGTTGTGAAGGTTAAGCTGATGGTTGGAAGTAAGTTCTGATGGTAGGTTGAGTTGGTTGAGGTTGAGAGGTGGCTGGTTGTGTAGTTGTTGGAGGTGATGATGGAGGTTGGGTTAGTTGGACATCAGGATATAAGGCAGTATAGGTGGCTGGATCAGAATTTACCAAGACTTGTTTGACAGATGTAGGAATTTGGAGGGGTCTCAAAACAATCTTCTTATTATCAGTAGATAATAAGTCATTAAAGGCTCTCTTAGCAAGTTTAATTGGTTCAATTAACTCACTTCCTAGTTAGGGTGCATCAGAGCAACAAAAACTATAAATAAGCTGACAGAATCTAGCAAAGTAAACTATATTTCTATCTTTTGTCATCATATCCCCAATAAATACTAAAATAGCACTTGCATAATCAAAATGAGTTTGATTAATGAAAGCATACCCGATTTGTTGACTGAGAATTGGGATTACATCAAAATTAGAACATTTGTTGGCAAAGGCCTTTGTGATGCAGTCAAAGAAGAAACTCCATTCCCTCCTTATGTGAGGTCTCTTCAATTGACCCAGCTTTGCCAAAGTCTTTTTATACCCCAGATTGGCCATCATCTGTTGAAGAGCTGGCTCCTCACCTGTTGAACTGTAGACACAGTTTTTGGGCAAATGCAAAGCCTGTCGAACTGTAGCCAAAGTCACTACACGCTCATCCTCCCCTATTGAAAAGATAATACTTGGGGACCCACAAGCACCACCATCATCATACATGCCACTTCTCCAAAACTCCAGCACTTATGCTTGACTTATTTTTTCAGAGTTTAATCATCAGAACTTCCATTAGAACTTGTCCTCAGAATTTATGCATATGACACTTAACTGTTTATCTAAAATAAGTTAATCACCACAGTAATTTTCATCATTCATATGGAGTGATAGTGTGTGCATTAGTAGAATATCAGATAAATATTAAAGTCTGATAAACTTCAGTACATCTTAGAAATAAGGCATAACTAAGAAAAGTGCCTAAAATCTGTCATAAATAATGAAGTCTACTATAGAATGTGTTTATACAAAAGTCCACCTCAACTGTTTGTGCTTATTTTATGCATATTTTGAAATTCCTTTTTACAGTGGCTTCTCAGTGTAAGTGAGTCACATTTGCTATAAGAATTTATGCCATTATCAGAGTATTTCTCCAGTAATCAGAGAATGTGAAAACTCACCAAGAAAAATTTATTTGTTTTTCTAATACATATAACTTAATACCAGTAATGCACTTGGGTCTTCGCTTCCACATATTTACTCTAGATCTCAAAAGAGTACCTGACTTCAATTTTCTTTTCTTTTCTTTTCTATAGATAAGTAAGGTTTATCAAGCATGTGGTTCATCCTTAAGATTTACTGACATTAGAATTTGACAGATGAGAAGCAAGAATCTAGTTTGTGACTTAGTAATAAGATATACAAAGTAAATTTGACTAAGCTCAAAATCAGAATTTCCTAGTGTTAAAGAATTTCCATATAAACAACTAATTCAAACATGGGATTTCTAGTATGTTAAAGACTACTAGGTCAGCATTTAGCACAGTAATCCTCATTGGATTGAATAATCACAGAACATTCAAATCACTATCAGAGTATATTAATCCATATTAGATAACAATCAACATTTAATGTATTACAATTTAAGCACAGATTACATGAAGATAAGATAATCTGTAAATACTGATCATAATGTCTGCTGCATAAGAACAAAAACTAAGCAGATTTAGAGAAAGAACCTGAAACCATTCCAAGTTCATTTCCCAGTCTTCTAAAAGTTGCTTCACATAGTGGTTTTGTGAAGATATCTGCTAGTTGTTGATCTGTTGGAACAAAATGTAATTTCACTATACCTTCCATCACATGTTCCCTTATGAAATGGTACCTAATGCTGATGTGCTTCATCATTGAGTGTTGTACTGGATTACCTGTCATAGCAATAGCATTTTGATTATCGTAGTAAATAGGTATTTTAGAAAATTCTAACCCATAGTCCAGTAACTGATTCTTCATCCAAAGAATCTGTTCACAACAGCTTCCTGCAGCAATATATTTTGCTTCTGCAGTTGATGTGGAAATTGATTTCTGTTTCTTGCTAAACCAAGAAACCAATCTGCCTCCAAGAAATTGGCAGCTTCCACTTGTGCTTTTCCTGTCTATTTTGCATCCTGCAAAATCTGCATTTGAGTAATCTATTAGCTTAAAATCTGATTCTCTAGGATACCACAATCCTAGATCAGCTATACCCTTGAGGTACTTGAAAATTCTTTTCACAAATATTAAATGAGGTTCTCTTGGATCAACCTGAAATCTTGCACAAAGACATGTAGCATTCATGATATGTGGTCTACTTGTAGTTAAATAGAGTAAAGAGCCAATCATACCTCTATAGTTAGTAATATCTACTAATGAACCAGTATCTTTATCTAACTTGGTTACAGTGGCCATGGGAGTGGATGCAGTTGAACAATCTTGCATTCCACATTTCTTCAGTAAATTTCTGGTGTACTTAGATTGACAAATAAACGTACCTTCTTCATTATGCTTGACTTGAAGTCCCAGAAAATATCTAAGTTCTCCCATCATACTCATTTATATATTGACTGCATTAGCTTTGCAAACATTTCACATTGTTTTGCATTTATAGAACCAAATATGATATCATTAACATACATCTGTACCAAAAGTAAGTCTTTTCCATGGTTGAGGTAGAACAGTGTTTTATCAATTGTGCCTCTGTTAAATCCACTTTCTAGAAGGAATTGAGCTAAAGTCTCATACCATGCTCTTGGAGCTTGCTTAAGGCCATAAAGTGCTTTATCAAGTTTGTAGACATGATTAAGAAATTTTGGATCTACAAATCCTGGAGGTTGTTTAACATATACCTCTTCTTCCAATTCTCCATTGAGAAAAACACTTTCCACATCCATTTAAAAGACTTTAAACTTTTTGTGAGCAACATAAGCCAAAAAGATTTTTATGGCTTCCAATCTAGCAACTGGTGCAAATGGTTCATCATAAGCAATACCGTCCTGTTGAGAGTAGCCTTCAGCAACCAGTCTTGCTTTATTTCTTGTAATTATTCCATCACTGTCAGTTTTGTTTCTGAACACCCATTTTGTGCCAACAATTGATCTGCTATTTGGTCTTGGCACTAGGGTCCATACTTTATTTCTTTCAAATTCATTTAACTCTTCCTGCATTGCTTGCACCCAATCAACATCTTGAAGAGCTTCTTCCACTTTTTTGGTTCAGTCTAAGATAGAAAAGAATGATAAAGACATTCATTTGATATTGCACTTCTAGTTCTGACACCTGCTTCAGGATCTCCAATTATTAAGTCATGTGTGTGTGATTTGGTCCACTTCCTTGCAGATAGAAGTTGATTTCTAGAACTGGATCCTCCCCCATGATCCATACTATCTCCATCAGCATTTTATGATGCTCCCCTGTAGTTATGCTCTCTGAGACTTCAGAATTTGAGTTGGATTTTTCAGGATTTGAAGAATCAGAGTTTCCAGAATTATCAAAATTTGGCTCATCAGACCTTGATGAATCAGAACTTGAAGAGCCAGTGACAGGTTATGATGCTTCTTGAGAGTCTTGAGGTGTGGTAGGATCATTAGCTTGCTCCCCCTAGATATGTGCATTTTTTTTTCAGTAGTTACCACGGTTTCAATGACATCAGAACTTAACTCGTCAGAACTTACAGGATCAGAGTTTAAGTCATCAGAATTTACAGAATCAGAATTTAAATCTTCATTTTCAAATCTCAACTGATCATGATCATTGAAATCTTCAAGTCCAGTAATCTTCTTATCATCAAAAGATACATTGATAGATTACATGACAACCCTTGTTCTTAAATTGTAGACTCTGAAGACTTTTGTGGAAAGTGGATATAAAATAAAAATTCCTTCATCAGCTTTTAAATTAAATTTTGACAGTTGTTCAGGATGAGTCTTAAGAACAAAACACTTGCATCCAAATACATGAAAGTATTTCAGATTTGGCTTCTTTTTCTTCAACATCTCATATGGTGTTTTTCCATGCTTGTTTATGAGTGTTGCATTCATTATAAAACAAGCAGTCTGCACAGTTTCAGCCCAAAAGTAGGTTGGTAGCTTTGCCTCATCAAGCATAGTTCTTGCAGATTCAATGAGAGTCCTGTTCTTTCTTTCTACAACTCCATTTTGTTATGGAGTTCCAGGTACAGAAAATTCCTGCTTAATTCCATGCTCTTTGTAGAACTCTTCCATGATTGAATTCTTGAACTCAGTGCCATTATCACTTCTTATAATTTTGACAGAGTCTTTGACCAATTTATCTAGCTGTCTTACATGATCAGTTAGAGTATATGCAGTTTCATTCTTCTTGTGCAAGAAATACACCCAAGTGTATCTTGTGAACTCATCCACTATAACCATAGCATATTTCTTCTTTGCAATAGACATGACATTGACTGGACCAAATAGATCAACATGCAATAGGTGATAAGGCTCAAGAATTGAAGATTCAGTTTTTCTCTTGAATAAAGATTTTCTTTTGTTTTGCCTTTTGACATGAATCACAAAGGCCATCAGGAGCAAAAACTGATTTTGGCAATCCTGTCACAAGATCTTTCCTTACAAGCTCATTTATGTTATTGAAATTTAAATGAGAGAGTCTTTTGTGCCAATTCCAGCTTTCTTCAATTGATGCTCTACTCAACAGACAGATTGCGGAACCATCAGAACTTGTTGAAAGTCTGGCTTCATAAATGTTACCATGCCTGTAACCTTTCAGAACCACTTTACCTGTAGAATTGCTTACAACTTCACAGTGTTCTTCAAAGAAATCCACATGATAACCTCTATCACAGATTTGACTCACATTTAGCAGATTATGTTTAAGTCCTGAGACAAGAGCTACTGATTCAATGATGACATTCCCAAGATTGATATTGCCATATCCCGGAGTTTTTCCCATGTTGCCATATACATAAAAAACTCCTGGGTCAGCTTTCTCCACAAAGTCTGATAGCAGGGCTTTATTTCCAGTCATATATCTTGAACATCCACTGTCCAGAATTTGGATGTTTTTCCTGTTGCCCTGCAATCACAAAGATCACTATTGGTTCGTTTTAAGGACCCAAACTTTCTTGGATTCTTTGGCCTTTTTAAGTTTGTTAGCATTTGCAGCGGATTTAATTTCAGAGTTTATGCTAACATGTTGTTTATCAGAATTTATATCAGACTTTGCATCAGACTTTATACTAGAAGGAATAATACTAACTTTCTTCAAAGAAGGTTTTATTTGATAATAATCATAGTACAAACTATGATATTCCTTACAAGTATAAATGGAATGCCATAAACTACCACAATGAAAACAAGGATTTTATGGCTTAAACCTAACAGACTGACTCTTAACTCCTGATCAAGGTGGTAAAGAGTTTATATATTTATTCTTCCTGCAAAAAGAAGCAAGATGGTTAGAGTTTCCACAGTTAAAGCATTTCTTTCTAGGAGCATTAGGAACATGCATATAGTTATTGCTTTTATTCACACCTTCCTTTCCATTCTTATTTTTCCTAGCTTCCTTTACCTTGTTCACATTTTTAATCTCTTTCAGCTTATGCTTAAGCAGCTTCTTTATCATTAAGCCTATGTTAACTTCAGCTAGTTTTTAATTTGTCAGAAGTTGACTTTTCTTTGACTTCTGTCCTAGACTCTTTCATCTTTTTAGAATCAGACTTTACAATTTTTGCTACAAACTTAACAAGATTTACCTTTGGCTTAGCAGTCTGTTTAACAACAATTGGCTCAATTTGAACAATTTCTTTTTCACTTTTATCATCTCCATAACCTAAGCCCTCTTTCCAGTTTCCACTACTTAGTAAATTCTGGGTTGTTCTTCCAGAGTTAGTCCAAGTTCTGATAATCTCTTTTTCCTTTTCTAAGTCAACTTTTAGAGATTCATTCAATTTTAACACTTCATCTCTAACATACAAAGCATCATCTCTTTCTTTCTTAGTTTGATGAAGAAAAACTACCTCCTTTTCTAAATAGTCATTTCTCTTTTTAAAAGCAAGATTTTTAGATGCTAATCTTTCACATGTTAAAGTCTAGTCTCTGTAACTAATAAACATGGTTTAATGATATAATCTCAACTCAGTAATATTATCAGTATGAAAATCATAAGTTGTTTGAGGTACCTTTAATTCAGCAGTTTCAGGGCTGCTATCAGCCTTTTCCATCAAGGCATAGTTCACCTCAACTTCAGAATCTGAAGTGTCTGTCCAGCTTTTCTTCTTTGTGACAAGTGCCTTGCCTTTGTCACATTTTCCTTTCTTGCAATCAGGAGATATGTGGCCTCTTTCACCATAATTGTAGCATTTGACATTTGAGTTGTCTCCTCTATCAGACTTACCTCCTTTGCCTTCAGACTTTCTAAAACCTTTCTTATCAGAACTCCCACCTTTCCTGGAAAACTTCTTGCCCTTTCTGAATTTCCTATAGGTTATCTTTATGATACCCTTCACCATAAGAGCACAAAGTTGCATCATCTCTGCATCAGCATCCATTTCAGGTACCCTTTCAGTTTCTGAATCATCATCATCAGAATATGATGACTCTGAATTAGACTTTATGATGAGAGCCTTTTCTTTGCTCCTTCTGGAGGCAGCCACTTTAGGAGATTCCTCCTCTTCTTTAAGAGCAACTGTCCTTGACTTTCTTCCATGCCTCTTCCTCCTTTGATCCATCTCAAGTTCATAAGTCTTGAGCACACCATAAATTTCATCAAGAGTAGTTTCAGTAAGATCATAGTTGTCTCTTATGGTAGTAGACTTCAAGTCCCAATTTTTAGGAAGAGCTAAAAGGAATTTTAGATTTGAATCTTCAAGATCATATTCCTTGTCCACCAGTGACAGATCATTCAAGAGTTTGACAAACCTATCATATAAGTCAGTTAATGACTCATCAGCTTTTGAGTCAAAGTGCTCATACTCTTGAGTGAATATAGTTCTCCTGTTCTTTTTGATTGCATCAGTTCCCTGGCATCTTGTTTCCAAAGCATCCCATATCTCCTTTGCAGTCTTGCAATGAATTACCCTATTTGACATGACATTATCAATGGCACTATGCAGCAAATGCCTTACCCTTGCATCATTGGCAATAGATGAGATGTCTTTAGCCGTATACTCACTTTTCTCCTTCGGTATGATCTTTGCTGGTTGATCAGCAACTACAACAGAGAGCTTGGTAGGCTTATGTGGTCCTTCATTAATTCTGTCAAGGTATTCTGGATCTGTAGCTTCCAGAAACATAGCCATCTTCACTTTCCATATGGGATACTCAGAAGGTCCCAGTTTGGGAACCCTAACATTCTAATATCGACTGTGGGTTTGAGTGTTTTGAGTTTCTTGAGTTTTGGTGGGCTTAGTTGGTGTTTGTGCTTCTTCAGACATGATTGTTTGGATCTTTACTATATATGTGTTAACAGAAAAGCTCTGATACCACTTGTTAGGTCACACAACATTGTTGAAGGGGGTTGAATATAGTGTTTATACAATCAAATCGATTTAACACAAGTATGTAACAAAGGTCAAGTATATTGAATAAACTCTGTTATATAAGAACTATTGTTCTCTCTCAGTGATGAACAAATATCACTAAGAGCTACTAGGTTACAATGTATAATCTTCTCGATAATGATAACACATCTAGTGTAAACCCTAAGTCTGTATTTATATAGTACACAGTTACAAGATATATTCTAATTGATATAGAATACAATTATGTCTCCTAAAATATATCAATCAGATATCTTCTACAAGACTTCCAGTCTTCTAACTCTTTCCATGCATATCTTCTTTTGTTTTAGTCCAGATCTTCTCTCCTGTAAATCAGCCGCATTCTTTATCTGAAAGTCTTCCCGCACTTAAGTTCTGATATGACCTTAAGTTCTGATATTAAGTTCTGACTTCCATTAAATCCTGATTTCAGTAAGTCCTGATTTGTCCTGTTGTTAAGTTCTAAAAACTAAACAAAAATCATATTAGTCATGACATCTCAAATATATCTAACACACATTACTTCATATTGTAATTCCTTAGAGAATTAGATGTTGTAGAATATTTTAAATCATGTTGACTACTAGATTGATATGCAAGATAGGTTGGCTAATTTTAAATATTAGATGCCTTGTAATCTTGTATAAATGAAATGGAGTTAACTGCTATAAAGATAGTCTCAACGGATATTCCACAAGGCTTCAACGGATGATCAACTAAAGCTTCAACGGATGATCAACCAGACTCTCAATGGATAATCCAACAAAGTCTCAACAAATGATCCCACAGAGTTTGAACGGATGATCTAACCGAGTTTCAATGGATGAACAAATTCAAAAGTGTAGTTGATAGTGACTTGATAGTCACATGCATTGATTTTATGCAAATGGAATGTGGCAGCCTATTTACAGGTTTTAGAGAACAAAAAAGCATTTCCATTTCCATGCTAAACTGAAGATATTAAAAGATGTTGGATTGAGAAATGAAGAAGCACTAAATTAGACTAGAAATATTTTGTATTATTTGTCTGTCTTTTTATCATGTAACTTGGTGATATATAAACCAAGTGTAGCAAGTAGAACAGTATCCAAGTTAGTAAGCAATTACCAGAGAAATAGAAAAAGCCATATCTGTAAAAAGAATTTCTCTGTTCTTGTAAGTTCAACTTGTAAGCAGCTGTGTTCAAACTTTGCATCACAGAGTTCTCCAATTAATATATATCTCTGGTGGAAAAGTTCAATCCACCAGAGAGTTTTTAAAAACTTGTATTTGATTATTTTGTGTTTGATTTCTTCAATACTTTCATTCCGCGCTTTATCTAAATTAAACACATTTATATATTCATAGTAGAACAGTTCTTAAAATTTAAAAAGTAGACAGAATTACATTCAACCCCCCTTCTGTAATTCTTTGTTAGATTGTTTGGGAATAACAATTGGTATCAGAGCAAGCCCTTAAAGTACAAAGAGTTTAAAGATCACAAAAACTAACAAGATGAACAGAAAATATGTGGGAGTAAAGATTCCGTTTTTGGACAAAGACAGTTATCACCACTGGAAGGTGAAAATGCACCTGCATCTTCTTTTTCAAGATGAAATATATGTGGACTGTATTGACAAAGGTCCACATGTTCCCATGAGAGCTGCTACAGGAAATGAGACATCAATCCCAAAGCCTAGAGCAGAATGGTCTGATCCAGATATTGAGCAAGTTCATAAGGATAAGAAGGCCATGAATATTTTGTTTAATGGTGTTGATGGAGACATGTTTAATAACATCATAAACTGCAAAACTGTTAAGTATGTCCGGGATACAATTCAAGTTATATGCGATGGAACTGAGCAAGTAAGCGAAAACAAAATGCAACACTTGATTCAGCAATATGAGCATTTTCATAGTGAAGAAAGTGAGTCACTCACTGACATATTTAGTAGATATCAAAAACTATTAAATGCTTTAAAGTTGCATGGAAGAGTCTATCAGACAAAAGACTCAAACCTCAATTCCTTAGATATCTTCCAAAGTAATGGAAGCCTATGACAGTCTCATTAAGAAATTATCAAGACTACAAGGAATTTACCTTGGACAGACTATATGTGTTGTGTATATATTGTGTACTTGATGATTTCATGAACAAAACACCTTGGTAGATTTTACTTAGTGAAAATGTAGCACTCAGTGGATAAGGATTATAGTCCCGACAGATAACTCATTTTAGTCCCGACGGATGATGACTTATTATCCATCGAGTGAGTAGCTTATGTAACAATAAGTATGTAGCACATTTCTGCATACATATTGTTTAGAATCTGTAGTAGTACCTAAGTCATGCTGACTTTAATTAGATATGCAGAATAGGTTGATTAATTGTATATATATGATGTCTTGTAATTCTGCATAAATGAAATGAAGTCAAGTGCCTGATTGCTACCCGACGGAGAAACAACTATGAATTCAACGGATGATCAACAACCCGACGGATGATCAATAACTCAAGGGATAATCATGAACCCGATGGATAAAGAATTCAAATATCTGTTGACAGTGACAACACAGTCACATGCGTCGAGTGTATGCAAATAGAATGTGGTAGCCAATTCAACTGGGTTTTCGAGAACAAAGAAGCATTGCCATTTCCATACTATTATGAAGATATTCAAAGATGCTGGATTAGAGTAATGAAGTAGCATTGTATTAGACTTGATAGTTTTTGTTTTATTATCCTGTCTTATTACTTTGTAATCTTGGTGATATATAAACCAAGAAGCAGCAAATAGAATTGTAACTAAGGAACTAAGAAACTCAGATAGAGAGAGAGAGAGAGAAACATTTGTAAGCTGCATTCTTAGCATTTCTCTCATTCTTAGTTGTTATCATTTTGTAAGCAGCTGTGAGCTTTTTGCACACAGAGTTCTCTCGATATATATTATATATCTCTGGTAGAATCATTCAATTCCACCAGAAAGTTTTTAAAGACTCTTATTTTTAATTACTTGTGTTTTGATTCATTTCATGTAACTATTCCGCATTCTGCTAATCAATTCACACTTATATATATTTGAATTAGAACATTTTTATTCAAGAAAATGTTTCAAGAATTCCATTCAACCCCCTTCTGTAATTCTTATATTGTTAAGGGACTAATAATTGGTATCAGAACAAGCTCTTGAAGAACAAAGAGTTTAAAGATCAAAACAATACAGCAAGATGAACAAGAAGAATGTTGGAGTCCAGATTCCTTTTCTGGATAAAGATAATTACCATCATTGGAAGGTAAAGATGCATCTTCATTTGCTTTCTCAAGATGAGGCCTATGTGGACTGCATAGAAAGAGGTCCTCATGTACCAATGAGAGTTGCAACTGGAAATGAGCCATCTGTCCCCAAGCCAAGGCATGAATGGTCTGATCCTGACATTGAACAAGTCAGGAAGGATAAAAAGGCCTTGAATATCCTATTTAATGGAGTTGATGGTGATATGTTTGACAACATTATCAACTGCAAAACCGCCAAGGATGGCTGGGATACAATACAGATCATCTGTGATGGCACTGAGCAAGTTAGAGAAAACAAGATGCAGCTATTAATTCAACAACATGAGCATTTTCATAATGAAGAAAGTGAGTCTCTCACTGACATTTTTAGTAGGTTTCAAAAACTGCTAAATGCTCTAAAGTTGTATGGAAGGGTCTATTAGACAAAAGACTCCAATCTGAAATTCCTTAGATCTATTCCAAAGGAATGGAAACCAATAACAGTCTCATTGAGAAACTCACAAGATTATAAGGAGTTTACTTTGGAGAGACTGTACGGCATCCTGAAAACTTATGAGCTTGAAATAGAGCAAGATGAGAGGATGGAGAGAGGAAAGAAGAAAGGAGGGTCCATTGCACTAGTTGCTGAGTTAGAGAAAGTGAAGGAGATGAGGTGGAAGCTGTTGAGTCAACTTCAAGGGTCTGTGAAAGTAAGGGCAAGGGGTTTGCAGTTGACAATGAAGATTCTTTGAGCCAAGATGACATGGAAGATATTGATGAACATTTAGCATTTTTTTCCAGAAGATTTACCAAGCTCAAGTTCAAAAAGAACTTTGGAGAAGCCAAACTAAATAGAAACATGGTGGATACATCAAAATTCAAATGTTTCAAATGTGGCTTGGCAGGGCACTTTGCCAGTGAGTGTAGAAAGTCAGATTCCAGTATGAAAAAGTTTGAGCCTGTGGATTATAAGCAAAAATACTTTGAGCTGCTCTAACAAAAGGAAAGGGATTTCATTACACAAGAAAATGACTGGGCAGCAGATGGTCTGGATGAAGATGAAGATGTCAGCTATGTCAATCTAGCCCTAATGGCCAAGTCTGATGAAACAGAAACAAGTTCTTCAAGTAATCAGGTAATTACTACAAACCTTGTATATTTATCTAAAGCTGAGTGTAATGATTCTATAAATGACATGTCTACAGAGTTATATCATTTGTGTGTTACACTTAAGTCTCTTACTAAAGAAAATGCTAAAATCAAAGAAAACAATTTGTTTTTGAGTGAGAGAAATAATGTGTTAGAGCCTTAGTTCATTGATTTTGAAAAATTAAGAATTGAGTGTAAGATTGCCAAGGAGGAATTAATCGAGTCCTTGAAGAAAGAAGAAATTTTGAAGAACCAGCTCGAGCGTGAACAGGAGGTGATTAAGGCATGGAAAACATCTAGAGATGTCCATGCTCAAATCACTAAAGTTCAAGGAATTGAGTCCTCCTGTGATGCAGCCTGGAAAAAGAACAAGGAGAAACTAGAACCAAATTTGGTGGATGGAGTGCTAACATATGTAGACTCGACGGATGATGAGGGTCATCCGTCGGATAACAAAAAGGGTTATCCGTCGACTGATGAAAATCCTCATCCATCGGCTGTAAGCAAGCCTATCAGTAAAGCCAAACTTGTTAAGTTGGATGAAAAGTGTGGATCTGTTTCCAAGAACTTTGTTCCAGGAGAATCGAGTCAAGTGAAGAAAGGGAAAAAGGCTAATGTTGGTCACATGACTGCTAAATAGTTAAGTGACAGACTTGAAAAGATTGAGGTGAAAGCAGAGGCTAAAAAGAAAAATAATAAAAATGGTAAAGTAGGGATCAACAAACACAATAACTACACACATAAATAAATATGCTCCTAGAAAAATCTGTGTCAAGTGTGGTAGTGTAAATCATTTGTCTGTTAATTGCAAATCTATCATGCCTACTCCCATGTCTGTGCCACCTCACTTTCCCAACATGAATGCAAAGCCTCCCATGCCTATGAATGCTATGTCTACACAAAATATGAATGCACAGTTTGCTAATATGCCATTTGCACCTAATCCTTATTATGCTGCATTTAGTATGCCATAAATGCCATGTAGCATGCCTTACTGGAATAACATGTTCACTAATAGCATGCCATTCCCTGTTGATTATAATATGCATGATAATTCTGTTGCAATAAATGGTTTCAAAGGCCCAACTCAAATGACCAAGGATGAATCTGATATCCCCAAGTCAAATGAGATGAAGCCTAAGAAACAGAAAAAGAAAGCTAACAAGGCAGGACCCAAGGAAACTTGGGTACCAAAATCAACTTGATTTGATTTTGATGTGTGCAGGGAAACAGAAAGAATCGTTGGTACTTGGATAGTGGTTGTTCAAGACACATGACTGGTGATTCTACCCTGCTCACAGAGTTCAAGGAGAGAGCTGGCCCAAGTATTACTTTTGGAGATGACAGCAAGGGTTATACTGTGGGATATGGCTTGATTTCAAAGGACAATGTCATCATTGAGGAGGTTGCCTTAGTGGATGGTCTCAAACACAACTTGTTGAGTATCAGCCAGCTTTGTGATAAAGGTAATTCAGTAACCTTCAACTCAGAAGCCTGTGTTGTGACTAACAAAAGAAGCAACAAAGTGGTTCCCACTGGTGTGAGGAAAGGAAATGTGTACCTAGCTGATTTCAACTCATCTAATGCAGAATCTATTACTTGTCTTCTCAGTAAAGCAAGTCAGGATGAAAGTTGGCTATGGCATAAGAAGCTATTCCATTTAAACTTCAAAACCATGAATGAGCTAGTAAAGAAAAAACTGGTTAGAGGCATTCCTCTAGTGGAGTTTTCTAAGGATGGATTGTGTGATGCCTGCCAAAGAGGGAAGCATATTAAAGCATCATTCAGGAAGAAACTTGATTCAACAACTGAAGAACCTTTGCAACTACTTCACATGGATTTGTTTGGACCAGCCAATGTGTTGTCCATCTCAAGGAAAATATTTTGCCTAGTAATTGTAGATGATTTCTCAAAGTTCTCTTGGACATATTTCCTAAAGTCTAAAGATGAGGCTTGTGAAATCATCTTCAATCATATAAGGCAAGTCAATAATCATAACTGAGTTTAAGAATTCTTTCATGAGAGCATTTTGTGAGGAAAATAGGATTCTGCATGAGTTTTCAGCAACAAGAACTCCACAACAGAATAAAGTAGTGGAAAGGAAGAACATATCACTTATTGAAGCTGCAAGGACAATGCTTGAAGAATCTAAATTGCCAACATATTTCTGGGCTAAAGCTGTAAATACTGCATGCTACACTCAAAATATTTGCCTGGTTAATCAAGCAAGATGCATGACTCCCTATCAATTGTTCAAGAATAAGAAGCCAACTCTAAATTTTCTTCATGTCTTTGGCTGCAAATGCTATATTCTGAGAAATCAAACTGATCAAAATGGGAAGTTTGATGCTAAAGCAGATGAAGCTGTTGGTAAAGCATATAGAGTCTACAATCTAAGAACCAACATTGTTGTGGAATCAATACATGTTGTGTTTGATGATAAAAAGATTGAAGGACTTCAAGATGGAGATTACCATGAGGGCCTCAAATTCGACAATGTGGAGATGGTTAGTGATGACAGTGATGATGAAAGTGATCAAGAAACAGTATCAAAGGATAATGTAGAAAAATCTACTACCAATGAAGCATAAAACTCAACATCTGTCGAGTTGCATAATGCTTCATCCTTCGGGAGGCAATCTGCGTTATCCGTCGGGAGACAACCAGCTTCATCCGTCGGTACTCAAAATTCACCATCCATCGGGTTATCAAAAGGAGCAGGAAGTCATGATAGATAACCTATAGAAAGTTCCCCTTTCTCAAATCAAAGTTCCACAAACTCAGGGGGAGTATCTAACAATCAAAATTCAATCACACATCAAGACAACAATGACGTCTCTTCATCTAGAGCTAATCTACCTCAACAAAGAAAATGGACAAAAGATCACCCCTTTGAGCTCATAATTGGTGATGTTTCTTCTAGAGTTCAAACCAGGAGAGCAACTCAAGAACAATGTCTATACAACAGCTTTCTTTCCAAGGAAGAACCAAAGAAGGTAGAAGAAGCTTTGTTGGATCTTGATTGAATTTTAGCTATGTAGGAGGAGCTAAACCAATTTGAAAGGAATAATGTATGGAAGCTGGTGCCCAAGCCTAAAGGAAAGAATCCAATAGACACCAAATGGGTATTCAGAAACAAGATGGATGAAAATGGCATAGTAGTCAGGAATAAAGCTAGATTGGTTGCTAAGGGCTATTGTCAACAGGAAGGAATAGATTTTGATGCAACATTTGCTCCTGTTGCAAGACTTGAAGCCATCAGAATCTTTTTAGCCTATGCAGCCCATGCCAATTTCAAGGTCTATCAAATGGATGTCAAAAATGCCTTTCTGAATGGAGATTTGGAGGAGGAAGTCTATGTCAGTCAACCTCCTGGTTTTAAAGATCCAAATTTTCCAGAACATGTCTATTTTCTTTTGAAAGCACTTTATGGATTGAAGCAAGCACCTAGAGCCTGGTATGACACTTTATCAAAGTTTCTTTAGGAAAATCATTTCACAAGAGGTACTGTAGATAAAAATTTATTCTTTAGAAATGTTAATGGCTCTAGTATACCTGTTCAAATTTATGTAGATGATATTATTTTCGGCTCTACATATGAGTAACTTTGCAAAACGTTTGCCAAATTGATGCAAAGTAAGTATGAAATGAGTATGATGGGATAACTAACTTACTTTCTTGGTTTGCAAGTTAAGCAAGTTAGTGATGGAATATTCATTAGTCAAACTAAATATATTTTTGATCTCTTAAAGAAGTTTGATCTAATGGATTGCACATCTGCAAAAACTCCCATGACCACTGCAACTAAGCTTGAATTAAACACTACTGAAAAGTCTGTGGATATTTCAAGTTATAGGGGCATGGTTGGCTCACTTCTGTACTTAACAGCTAGTAGACCAGATATAATGTTTTCTACATGTTTATGTGCTAGATTTCAGGCTGATCCTAGAGAATCTCACTTAGTAGCTATTAAGAGAATTTTCTGATATCTCAAGGGAACACCAAAACTTGGCATTTGGTACCCTAGAGATTCTGGTTTTGATATAACTGGTTACTCAGATGCAGATTATACAGGTTATAGAATTGATAGAAAAAGTACAACAGGAACCTGTCAATTTCTAGGAAACAAGCTTGGGTCCTGGTTTAGTAAAAAGCAAAATTCAGTTTCTACTTCTATAGCTGAAGCTGAATACATTGTTGCTGGCAGTTGTTGTGCACAGATTTTATGGATGAAAAATCAATTGCTAGACTATGGCTTGCAAGTTGAAAGGATTCCTATATTCTGTGATAACACAAGTGCAATTTCCATCACTGAAAATCCAGTACAACATTCAAGGACAAAGCACATAGATATCAAGTACTACTTCATAAGGGAACATGTAATGAATGGTACTGTGGAACTACATTTTGTTCCAAGTGAGAAGCAACTTGCAGATATTTTTACCAAGCCAGTAGATGAATCCACCTTTTCAAGGTTGGTAAGTGAGTTAGGTATACTTAATTACTCTTAAATCTATATGAGATAATTTGCAAGTTGAAATGTAGCCAGAAATATAATTGATTTTTCAGTCTTGGATGAAATTTTGGCTAAGTTAAAATTTACATCTCGACGAATGATCTTTATCCATCGAGTTTGATCATCCGTCGGTATACTATTTGCTAATAAAAATCAATTATTTTTCTGGAATATTTTATGACTCGACGGATAACAGTTTATCCTCATTCGTCGAATTGTCTTAATCTTAGCCGTTAATTCCCTGAACATTATCCATCAAGTATACTTACAGTTTGTAAGCATAACACGACGGATATTGGGTGGAATTTTTACAGTTTATTTTTAAACGGCTATTTTAGGCAATTTTCATTGGTTACTTTATTTTACTTTATTATTTTTTAGCAGTTATTTTTAAGATAGTATAAAAGCTTATTTTATTTCAATTGCTTTTCTTTTATCATTCTCAAATCAACTGCTCAAATTTCTTTCTCTTTCAAAGCACTTGCTCTCTCTCTTCAAGCTCTCATTCTCTAACAATGGCGCCCATTGTCAAGATTATGTCTCAAACTGGGTTTATTTATGAGAAGAACAATTTCACTGCACTAGTAAACAAGGGTATTCAGCAATCTAGTGACTATCACAAGATGATGGACTTTGTGAAGAATTGCAAGCTTAGCTATGCCATGCTAGAATCTCCCACAATCTTTTGTGAAGTTGTTGAAGAGATGTGGACCACTGCTACATACAACTCAACAGATAAGACCATCACTCTAACCATTAAAGGTAAAGAATTTTGTATCAATAGTGATGTTATAAAAGCATGTTTCAAGATTTCTGATAACACTGTGACCTCACCACACACTGACACTGATATAATCAATATGCTTAATTCCCTGAACTATGCTCTTTCTACTTCTAAGTTAAGTGACATTAGGAGATTAGGTCTTAGGAAAGAATGGAGTTTTTATGTGTGATGTAGTGACAAAGGTATTTTCAGGTAAAGTCAGTAATTTTGATTCAGTCAATATCTCCATGCTTAATATGCTTTACATGCTAGTTACAGATAAATTCTATAATTTCAGTGGCCTTGTCTTGTTTGAGTTGGGTTTCAAACAAGGAGAGTTAAATAAGAGAGGTAAGAATGTGTATTATGCTAGATTCTTTATGATGTTAGCTAACCATCTCTCTGAGGGTATTATGCTTGAGAACCCTAACAACAAATTAGATTGTTGGGTTCAAGAGAGAAGGCTCATTGCAGATTTGAACAGGGCCAATCATCACAAGGAGGTGCCACTGTTCTATTTCCCTATAATGGAAGCACCTCAGGTAAGTGAGGTAAGTTCATCGATCCCTACTACTATTCCAACCTCACTAATTTCTTTGAGTTCTAGTGTGGCTATGGAAACTGTGTCAATGACCCAACAGTTGCCCACCCAAGCTACCAAACCTGCAAAAATTTCAAAACCCAAATCAAAGAAAGCCCCCTCTGGTATCTCTCCAAGATGCCAGTTGCAAAATCCACCAAAACCAAAGTGGGGAGTGTGCAGGTGGGTAAGACAGGTGAGCGAAGGGGTGAACATAAAAGAAACCCTAAGGATAAGGATGGAGAGTTGAGTGGTTCCCAGCCTAGCCACACTGCAGTTTCCCAACAAATTGCAGTGCTTAAAAAGGATAAAAGCTCATTTCTAGCTGCATCCTCCCAAAAGGATGTAGCTATTGAACAAAGCTCTCAACCAAGAGCACGGGTCAAGAGGGTTAGGGACACAAGCTCACCCCAAACATATGCCAGAAAGAAGAAATCTAAAACCCATGGGGATGCACATGGTACACACACCGTGCAAACTGGTGCTAAAGACACAGTCACTGCACCTTCACAAATTCAGTTTGATGTGACTCCAATAAATGTGGAGTCACAGCCAATATCTCTAGTAATAAAAGCACCTCAAACACCAAACTCACCCACAAACTCACTGGATGTGGATATGATAAACACATCAATTCCCGATTCTCCTTCTTTAACTTTGTTGGGGAAGCCAAAATCTAGTGCAAGTGAGCATCATCTTTTAGATGATTTGTTGGCTCACTTGCCAATTCTTTCAGGAACTGTTGAATCATATGTGCCCAAAATATCTTCAATCAGCACAGAGTCCACAATAGTTTTCATTCCTAGTTGATTCATTTCTACTCTCTCGATGGATATTGCTCATCTATCGAGTAGTTATTGTATCCCGACGGATAAGCTTAACAACAGTTATCTGTCAGATAGAATAACCACTCACCCGATGGATATCACTCATCCGTCGAGTATCTCTGCACAGCTTCAAACTTCATTTATTTCAAGTGCATAAGAATTAGTGGTTGTACAGTCACAATTAGGATTGAGAGAGAAGAGTGTTATGAGTGAGAGTCTGGGTTGCTCCCAGGAAAAAAGAGAGGAAATGAGTGAAATTATGCAATCCACTTCTTCAGGATTGGCAAAAGAAAGTGAGAGGAGTCCCGCCTTAGATGGTGAAGGTGAGGATGTGAGGGTGGGAAGCCAGGGTGAGACCCTGATGCAACAAAAGAGAGAAAATGAGAGAAATGCAGGTACTGGAGCTATAAGGATGGATGTCATTTCTAGTGAGTTAATGAATGTCCAGGTGTAGACAGCGAGGGACTATCTCAGCAACCTAAAGCTGTTATAGATTCCACCTCCCTTGATGTTGAGGCATTTACTTACCCTATTCCAGCTTATCAACTTCTAGCTGAATAGGGCAATGACAGTGTAGAAAGGATGCTCAATCTGGTGCATACCATACAGTCTATGATAAGAGCTAAGGATGCCATCACAGCTTTGCCCTCTACAGCTGGTGATGTGGATTATGAGACTGGTGGCTCAGCTGATTTCTTTGGTGATGAAAGTGGGGATAGTGAAGATGAAACAATGGACATAGGGGGAGAAATAGGTTCCAGTTCAAGATCAGGTATGCCATCATGGGCATTTTCAAAGCACTGTGATGAGCACTACTTCAAGACAATCCTGATCCAACTAATCAATCAGAAAAATATTTCTCTTCAAACCACTAAAAATGCCAGAACCAAGAAGCTCCTTCAGGCACATCTAGCCTCTCTGCAACTTCAACAAATTCAAGGCTTCCAATATGCTAGGGATGTAAACACCATCAAGGGTGATATTGAGGAGATGAAGAAGGCCATTTCAGACAAGATGGATTCTAAGCTTCCAGAAGCTACAATGCTTGACATCAAGAGGCAATTAAGGAAAAATTCTGATCTTGCAACCAAGATAGATGCCTTGGATATAAGAATGTCAGCCATGGAAGCATCTTTAACAACCATTCATCTTCATCAAGCCCAACAGACAGATTTACTTCAAAAACTGGCGGCTGCTCAAACCCCCTCCTCTACTCAACTTGATGATAACAAAAAGGAGGAGAAAGGACCAAGTGAGGGGGAGAAGCTTCAAATTCAAATCAGTAAAGTAATTGTGCCTTCAATTACTATCTCAAAGCCACCAGTTACACACAGTATAGATCTGATAAATACAGCAGCAGCCAACATTAGAGCAGCTGAAATGAAGCAGTTGAAGCCAATCAACTGGGAGAAGATTGATGTGGATATACAAAAGAAGTTTGGACTAGTCAAGGAGCCAGTAAGGTCAGCCATCCATCACTCTCAAGTCAAGCAAATTTTTGTGAATGAGATGAGCATGAACTATCTGGGAAGGGGACAGTCATCTTGCATCAAATCTCCAAAGGCTAAAATAATTCTGAAACCAAGGGTGAACTATCCAAAATTATCATTGAAGAACCCTTTGGATATTGTGTATGAGACACCTAAGCCGGATGAAAAGAAGCTTCTGTCAAGGTAAATTGCTTTCTACAAAGATCCAGCTGATTCAGCTTTGAAAAAGAGAATTGCTAAAGTTTTCAGGAATGGGAAAGAAATTTGTGTGGTGTCTGGACACCCTCAATTTGCTGAAGCAAAGAGAGAAGAATAGGCCAGATTGAAGCAGGAAAAGAAGCAAGCTGCTCTAGATGCTAAAAAGGCTAAACAAAAGAAAGAGCAAATTGCTATCTTGGCCAAGCTACATGCTGTAAATTCATCACAACAAATTCCTGCTCAGCCATCTGAAATCATTGAATCTCAAGATCCAAAGAAGCAAGTTGAACAACAGAAGAAGTCTCCAAGAATCAAGAAATTGGCTAAAAGAACCAAAAGGAAACTGGACATTGTTGATAAGGAATTGGAGAATCAGTTTCCCAAGGAATCCATTCCAACTACAACTCAAGCATCAAAACCCTCTATGGTATTTGAAGATATCAAGGTGATGGATCCTTACAGGAACATTCATGGTGAACCTATTGTGCCTAAGGATGAGCCAATAGAATGGGAGAATATACCAATTCTTGACTTCAATCTGCCAATACTTAACAAGCCAAAGAGAACAAAGTCAAGAGCAGTCAAGAAAGTAAAGTTGTCACCTCTCAAATCCAAATCTCTAGTCAAAGCTAAATCTAAAGTCAACAAAGGAGATTATATGTACTTGTATGATATCAAGGAGTTTTCTGATCTAAACCTCTATCTAGATGAACTAGATGAAGTGAGAGGAATTGATGCATACAGAAACCTACCTGAAAGGATAGTGTTCAAGTATAAGGGAGGAAAGGAGATTCAGTGGCCACTTCACAGGATCCTTCAAGAAAACCAAGCTGTACTGATTAAGGTTTATTCATCTTTCAAGAAGAACTTTGGGTTCAATGTTACTGCAAGAAGATTGGTTCTAAAGAAGATTGAAGAACTAAGGAGTGTTAGAGCTAAAGATGCACTCCCAAAGACTCTAATCATCCCTTACGCAGGGAGAAGAGTGCATCTAAGGCCCTACTGGCTGATGGAGTTCATGGATGACAAAGGAGTGAGAAGATTTTTCAGATTAGAAGACCAATTGAGCATCTCTAGCAATGAGACTCTCTTGGAAATGCAAGAGAAGCTAAATCTCTCAGAATCTGATGAACTGGAATTCCACAGACAGCTCCAAAATCAGATTGAAGAAAACAACAGAAAGCTTGGAAAGAGATCCTGACCTTCAAGGAACTAGATAAATCTGCTCAGGCTAGAGGAGCACCTTGAAAATGACTGTGAGCAGAACTTTGTACATTTTGTTAATTAAAGCACTTTTCAGTATTATCTACTGTCTTTTAAAGTTGTATTTTTAGGGTGTTTTGTTATCATCAAGTATCTCTTAATTTATGGCTACAATTCCAATAGACATAAATTGGGGGAGACTGTTGTGTACTTGATGATTTCATGAACAAAACACCTTGGTAGATTTTACTTTGTGAAAATGTAGCACTCGACGGATAAGGATTATAGTCCCGACGGATAACTTATTTTAGTCCTGACGGATGGTGACTTATTATCCATCGAGTGAGTAGCTTATGTAACAATAAGTCTGTAGCACATTTCAGCATACACATTGTTTAGAATCTGTAGTAGTACCTAAGTCATGCTGACTTTAACTAGATATGCAGAATAGGTTGATTAATTGTACATAGATGATGTCTTGTAATTCTGCATAAATGAAATGAAGTCAAATGCCTGATTGCTACCCGACAGATAAACAATAATGAATTTGACGGATGATCAACAACCCGACGGATGATCAATAACTCAACGGATGATCATGAACCTGACGGATAAAGAATTCAAATATCTGTTGACAGTGACAACACAGTCACATGTGTCGAGTGTATGCAAATGGAATGTGGTAGCCAATTCAACTGGGTTTTTTAGAACAAAGAAGCATTTCCATTTCCATGCTATTATAAAGATATTCAAAGATGCTGGAATATAGTAATGAAGTAGTATTGTATTAGACTTGATAGTTTTTGTTTTATTATCCTGTCTTATTACTTTGTAATCTTGGTGATATATAAACCAAGAAGCAGCAAATAGAATTGTAACTAAGGAATTAAGAAACTCAGATAGAGAGAGAGAGAAACATTTGTAAGCTGCATTCTTAGCATTTCTTTCATTCTTAGTTGTTATCATTTTGTAAGCAGCTGTGTGCTTTTTGCACACAGAGTTCTCTCGATATATATTATATATCTCTGGTGGAATCATTCAATTCCACCAGAAAGTTTTTAAAGACTCTTGTTTTTAATTACTTGTGTTTTGATTCATTTCAAGTAACTATTCCCCATTCTACTAATCAATTCACACTTA
Organism: Apium graveolens; assembly: GCF_009905375.1. Classification (NCBI taxonomy): domain Eukaryota; kingdom Viridiplantae; phylum Streptophyta; class Magnoliopsida; order Apiales; family Apiaceae; genus Apium; species Apium graveolens. The sequence continues at coordinate 211,350,672 of NC_133648.1, forward strand.
TATATATATTTGAGTTAGAACATTTTTATTCAAGAAAAAGTTTCAAGAATTCCATTCAACCCCCCTTCTGTAATTCTTGTTACATTGTTAAGGGACTAACAATATGGGATTCTAATGACCTATGAGCTTGAAATAGAGCAAGATGAGAAGCTGGAGAAAGGAAAGAAGAAGGGAGGATCCATTGCACTGGTTGCTGAGCAAGAGAGAGAGAAAGAGATAAAGGTTGAAGTTGTGGAATCTGCACCAAAACCAAGAGTTTGTGAAGGCAAAGAAAATGGGATAGTAGCTGAACATGAAGACCATCTTAATCAAGATGATATGGATGACATAGATGAGCATTTAGCTTTTCTATCCAGATAAAGAACAATAGGAATATTTAGATTGTGAATATCTATTTCAGAACTTGTTGCTTGTTCTTCAGCATCATCTGTTGCTTTTATTAGAGAGATAGGAGGGGTGAGCACTATATCAGGAACACTGTCTTTTATTTCTGGAAGGGATTCAATGATAATTGACTCTTTTGAGATCAGAGATTCCTGATCCCCTTCCTCAGCTTCTGCAATATCTTCTGATGGAGGCTTAGCCAAATGCCTCCTAGCCCTCATTTTATTCAATCTCCTTGACAGCGAAGGAGTTGCTTGAGCATCAGAACTAGCAGTTCTCTTTCTCTTCAAATTACCTGAACCCTCAGCTTCAGCATTTATCTGTTGGGTTGAACCTTCAGCTTCTTTTTCTTTCTGAAAAACCACAGTTTCATCTTCAACAGTCACAGGTTCTGATGCATGAACCTATGCTTCCTCATCTTCTGATTCATCCCTTAGATACATCTTTCTTCTCCTTGGTGGAGACTTTGGAACAGACTTTGTTCTAGAAGGTTTAGATCTTGATGCTTTAGTAGATGGTTGTTGTGAAGATTGAGCTGATGGTTTGAAGTAAGTTCTGATGGTAGGTTGAGTTGGTTGAGGTTGAGAGGTGGTTGGTTGTGTAGTTGTTGGAGGTGATGACGGAGGTTGGGTTGGTTGGACATCAGGATATAAGGCAGTATAGGTGGCTGGATCAGAATTTACCAAGACTTGTTTGAGAGATGTAGGAATTTGGAGGGGTCTCAAAACAGTCTTCTTATTATCAGTTGATAATAATTCATTAAAGGCTCTCTTAGCAACTTTAAATGGTTCAATAAACTCACTTGCTGGTTGGGGTGCATCAGAGCAACAAAAACTATAAATAAGATGACAGAATCTAGCAAAGTAAACTGTATTTCTATCTTTTGTCATCCTATCCCCAATAAATCCTAAAATAGCACTTGCATAATCAAAATGAGTTTGATTAATGAGAGCATACCCGATTTATTGACTGAGAATTGGGATTGCATCAAAATTAGAACATTTGTTGGCAATGGCCTTTGTGATGCAGTCAAAGAAGAAACTCCATTCCCTCCTTATGTGAGATCTCTTCAATTGACCCAGCTTTTCCAAAGTCTTTTCATACCCCATATTGGCCATCATCTGTTGAAGAGCTGGCTCCTCAACTGTTGAACTGTAGACAATAGTTTTCTGTAAAATGTAAAGCATGTCGAACTGTAGCCAAAGTCACTACATGCTCATCCTCCCCTGTTGAAAAGATAATACTTGGGGACCCACGAGCACCACCATCATCATACATGCCACTTCTCCAAAACTCCAGCACTTGAGTTCTAGAGATTGCGTCTGGTTGGGTCAAAGCATACCCAATCTCAGAGTTAGCAAGAAAGTCCTGAATGAAGTGAAGTTCTGTTGGAGCTTCACCCTTGCTAAGAATAGCCAAGTAGTTGTTGGGAACAAACTTAGCTCCATTGAAAACAATGTCTTTTGGCACCATTTCTGTGAAAAATCAAATGAGAAAAAGAGTGTTTGCAAGGTGTTTGATAAAATGCCTATATGAAAAATAGCTTCAGAGAATATTAGTGGGTGAGAGAAAATAAGAGAGATGAGAGAATAAGAAAAGTAGGTAAAAGATTAGAAAATATTTTAACTCTCTTATTTATATAGCCCATGTGATAACAACTATATTTTTTAAGCATGGCAAACAATTTACACTTGGCAACATGTGAATAGTTAGTAAAAAGTTAAAGCAGGAGTTAGTGGGCACGAGAACTAAGTAGTAATTAATGTGCACAAGCAGTTTTTCAAGACAAACACGTTTCCCACTTAACCAAATGATTATAACTGTTTTTATCTCACCTAATTATATTCTGATAAAATATGACTGTTTCAGTATTTACCACAAATAAGTCAAGTAAATAAATAATGCCACGTAAGCATCCCAGTTTCCATCAGGATTTGCATCAGAACTTGACTAACATCGGTATTTAACGGTCATCATAACATGGCTTTTGTACTCAAAAAGTGAATGTTTGTTACTGTGATTCTTCATTAAAATACTGACTTATTTCTTCAGAGTTTAATCATTAGAACTTCCATTATTACTTAACCTCAGAATTTATGCATATGACCCTTAACTATTTATTTAAAATAACTTAATCACCACAGTAATTTTCATCATTCATATGGAGTAATAGTGTGTGCATTAGCAGAATATCAGGTAAAGATTAAAGTCTGATAAACTTCAGTTCATCTTAGAAATAAGGCATAACTAAGAAAAGTGCCTAAAATCAGTCATTAATAATGAAGTCTACTATAGAATGAGTTTATACAAAAGTCCACCTCAACTGTTTGTGCTCATTTTATGCATATATTGAAATTCCTTTTTACAGTGGCTTCTCAGTTTAAGTGAGTCACAACTGCTATAAGAATTTATGCTATTATCAGAGTATTTCTCCAGTAATCAGAGAATGTGAACAGTCACCAAGAAAAATTTATTTGCTTTTCTAACGCATATAACTTAATACCAGCAATGCACTTGGGTCTTCCCTTCCACATATTTACTCTAGATCTCAAAAGAGTACCTGACTTCAATTTTCTTTTCTTTTCTTTTCTTTAGATAAGTGAGGTTTATCAAGCATGTGGTTCATCCTTAAGATTTACTAACATCAGAATTTGACAGATGAGAAGCAAGAATCTAGTTTATGACTTAGTAATAAGATATACAAAGTAAATTTGACTAAGCTCAAAATTAGAATTTGCTTGTGTTAAAGAATTTCCATATAAACAACTAATTCAAACATGGGATTTCTAGTATGTTAAAGACTACTAGGTCAGCATTTAGCACAATAATCCTCATTGGATTGAATAGTCACAGAACATTCAAATCACTATCAGAGTATATCGATCCATATCAGATAACAATCAGCATTTAATGTATTACAATTTAAGCACATATTACATGAAGATAAGACAATCTGTAAATACTGATCATAAAGTCTGCTGCATGAGAACAAAAACTAAGCATATTTAGAGAAAGAACCTGAAACCATTCCAAGTTCATTTACCAGTCTTGTAAAAGTAGCTTCACATGTGGTTTTGTGAAGATATCTGCTAGTTGTTGATCTGTTGGAACAAAATGTAATTCCACTATACCTTCCGTCACATCTTCCCTTATGAAATGGTACCTAATGCTGATGTGCTTTGTCATTGAGTGTTGTACTGGATTACCTGTCATAGCAATAGCACTTTGATTATCACAGTAAATAGGTATTCTAAAAAATTCTAACCCATAGTCCAGTAACTGATTTTTCATCCAAAGAATCTGTGCACAACAGCTTCCTGCAGTAATATATTCTGCTTCTGCAGTTGATGTGGAAATTGATTTATGTTTCTTGCTAAACCAAGAAACCAATTTGCCTCCAAGAAATTGGCAGCTTCCACTTGTGCTTTTCCTGTCTATTTTGCATCCTGCAAAATCTGCATTTGAGTAATCTATTAGCTTAAAATCTAATTCTCTAGGATACCACAATCCTAGAGCAGCTGTACTCTTGAGGTACTTGAAAATTATTTTCACAAATATTAAATGAGGTTCTCTTGTATCAGCCTGAAATCTTGCACAAAGATAGGTAGCATTCATGATATCAGGTCTAATTGTAGTTAAATAGAGTAAAGAGCCAATCATACCTCTGTAGTTAGTAATATCTACTGATGTACCAGTATCTTTATCTAACTTGGTTGCAGTGGCCATGTGAGTGGATGCAGTTGAACAATCTTGCATTCCAAATTTCTTCAGTACATTTCTGGTATACTTAGATTGACAGATAAAAGTACCTTCTTCATTATGCGTGACTTGAAGTCCCAGAAAATAGCTAAGTTCTCCCATCATACTCATTTGATATATTGACTGCATTAGCTTTGCAAACCTTTCACATAGTTTTGCATTTGTGGAACCAAATATGATATCATTAACATATATCTGTACCAAAAGTAAGTCATTTCCATGGTTGAGATAGAACAGTATTTTATCAATTGTGCCTCTGTTAAATACACTTTCTAGAAGGAATTGAGCTAAAGTCTCATACCATACTCTTGGAGCTTCCTTAAGGCCATAAAGTGCTTTATCAAGTTTGTAGACATGATTAGGAAATTTTGGATCTACAAATCCTGGAGGTTGTTCAACATATACCTCTTCTTCCAATTCTCCATTGAGAAAAGCACTTTTCACATCCATTTGAAAGACTTTAAACTTTTAGTGAGCAGCATAAGCCAAAAAGATTATAATGGCTTCCAATCTAGCAACTGGTGCAAATGTTTCATCATAATCAATACCCTCCTATTGAGAGTAGCCTTTAGCAACCAGTCTTGCTTTGTTTCTTGTAATTATTCCATCACTGTCAGTTTTGTTTCTGAACACCCATTTTGTGCCAACAATTGATCTGTTCTTTGGTCTTGGCACTAGGGTCCAGACTTTATTTCTTTCAAATTCATTTAACTCTTCCTGCATTGCTTGCACCCAATCAGCATCTTGAAGAGCTTCTTCCACTTTCTTTGGTTCAGTCCGAGATAGAAAAGAATGATAGAGACATTCATTTGATGTTGCAGTTCTAGTTCTGACACCTGCTTCAGGATCTCCAATTATTAAGTCAGGTGTGTGTGCTTTAGTCCACTTCCTTGCAGATGGAAGTTGATTTCTAGAAGTGGATCCTCCCCCATGATCCATGTTGTCTCCATCAGCATTTTCTGCTGCTCCCCCTAGTTATGCTCTATGAGACTTCATAATTTGAGTTGGATTTTTCAGGATTTGAAGAATCAGAGTTTCCAGAATTATCAGAATTCGGCTCATCAGAACTTGATGAATCAGAACTTGAAGAGCCAGTGACAGGTTCTGATGCTTCTTGAGAGTCTTGAGGTGTGGTAGGATCATTAGCTTGCTCCCCCTGGACAGGTGCATTTTCCTTTTCAGTAGTTACCACAGTTTCAATGACATCAAAACTTAACCCGTTAGAACTTACAGGATCCACGTTTAAGTCATCAGAATTTACAGAATCAGAATTTAAATCTTCATTTTCAAATCTCAACTGATCATGATCGTTGAAATCTTCAAGTCCAGTAATCTTCTTATCATCAAAAGATACATTGATAGATTCCATGACAACCCTTGTTCTTAAATTGTAGACTCTGAAGGCTTTTGTAGAAAGTGGATATCCAATAAAAATTCCTTCATCAGCGTTTAAATCAAATTTTGACAGTTTTTCAGGATGAGTCTTAAGAACAAAACACTTGCATCCAAATACATGAAAGTATTTCAGGTTTGGCTTCTTTTTCTTCACCATCTCATATGGTGTTTTTCCATGCTTGTTTATGAGTGTTGAATTCTGTGTAAAACAAGCAGTCTGCACAGCTTCAGCCCAAAAGTAGGTTGGTAGCTTTGCCTCATCAAGCGTAGTTCTTGCAGCTTCAATGAGAGTCATGTTCTTTCTTTCTACAACTCCATTTTTCTGTGCAGTTCCAGGTGTAGAAAATTCCTGCTTAATTCCATGCTTTTTGCAGAACTCTTCCATGATTGAATTCTTGAACTCAGTGCCATTATCACTTCTTATAATTTTGACAGAGTCTTTGACCAATTTATCCAGCTGTTTGACATGAATAGTTAGAGTAGATGCAGTTTCATTCTTCTTGTGCAAGAAATACACCAAAGTGTATCTTGTGAACTCATCCACTATAACCATATCATATTTCTTCTTTACAATAGACATGACATTGACTGGACCAAATAGATCAACATGCAATAGGTGGTAAGGCTCAAGAATTGAAGATTCAGTTTTGTTCTTGAATAAAGATTTTCTTTTGTTTTGCCTTTTGACATGAATCACAAAGGCCATCAGGAGCAAAAATTGATTTTGGCAGTCCTGTCACAAGATCTTTCCTTACAAACTCATTTATGTTGTTGAAATTTAAATGAGAGAGTCTTTTGTGTCAATTCCAGCTTTCTTCAATTGATGCTCTACTCAACAGACAGATTGCAGAACCATCAGAACTTGTTGAAAGTCTGGCTTCATAAATGTTACCATGCCTGTAACCTTTCAGAACCACTTTGCCTGTAGAATTTCTTACAACTTCGCAGTGTTCTTCAAAGAAATCCACATGATAACCTCTGTCACAGATTTGACTCACACTTAGCAGATTGTGTTTAAGTCCTAAGAAAAGAGCTATTGATTCAATGATGACATTCCCAAGATTGATATTGCCATATCCCAGAGTTTTTCCCATGTTGCCATCTCCATAAGAAACTCTTGGGCCAGCTTTCTCCACAAAGTCTGATAGCAGGGCTTTATTTCCAGTCATATGTCCTGAACATCCACTGTCCAGAACTAGGATATTTTTCATGTTGCCCTGCAATCACAAAGATCACTATTGGTTAGTTTTAAGGACCCAGACTTGCTTGGATCCTTTGGCCTTTTTAAGTTTGTTAGCATTTGCAGCAGATTTAATTTTAGAGTTTATGCTAACATGCTGTTTATCAGAATTTATATCAGACTTTGCATCATACTTTACACTAGAAGGAATAATACTAACTTTCTTCAAAAAAGGTTTTATTTGATAATAATCATAGTACAAACTATGATATTTCTTACAAGTATAAATGGAATGCCATAAACTACCACAATGAAAACAAGGATTTTTTGGCTTAAACCTAACGGACTGACTCTTAACTCCTGATCTAGGAGGTAAAGAGTTTATATGTTTATTCTTCCTGCAAAAAGAAGCAAAATGATTAGAGTTTCCACAGTTAAAGCATTTCTTTTTAGGAGCATTAGGAACAGGCATATAGTTATTGATGTTATTCACACCTTCCTTCCCATTCCTATTTTTCCTAGCTTCCTTTACCTTGTTCACATTTTTAATCTCTTTCAGCTTATGCTTAAGCTGCTTCTTTGTCATTAAGCCTATGTTAACTTCAGCTGGTTTATCCTGTTTTAATTTGTTTGAAGTTGACTTTTCTTTGACTTCTGTCCTAGACTCCATCTTTTTAGAATCAGACTTTACAGTTTTTGCTACAAACTTAACAGGATTTACCTTTGTCTTAGAAGTCTGTTTAACAACAATTGGCTCAATTTGAACAATTTCTTTTTCACTTTTATCATCTCCATAACCGAAGCCCTCTTTCTAGTTTCCACTACTTAGTAATTCTGAGTTATTCTGCCAGAGTTAGTCCAAGTTCTGATAATCTCTTTTTCCTTTTCTTAGTCAGCTTTTAGAGATTCATTCAATTTTAACACTTCATCTCTAACATACAAAGCATCATCTCTTTCTTTCTTAGTTTGATGAAGAAAAACTAACTCCTTTTCTAAATTCATTTCTCTTTTTAAAAGCAAGATTTTCAGATGTTAATCTTTCACATATTAAAGTCTAGTCTCTATAACTAATAAACATGGTTTAAAGATATAATCTCAACTCAGGAATATCATCAGTATGAAAAGCATAAGTTGTTTGAGGTACCTTTAATTCAGCAGTTTCAGGGCTGCTATCAGGATTTGCCATCAAGGCATAGTTCACCTCAATTTCAGAATCTGAAGTGTATGTCCAGCTTTTCTTTTTTGTGACAAGTGCCTTGCCTTTGTCACATCTTCCTTTCTTGCAGTCAGGAGATATGTGGCCTTTTTCACCATAATTGTAGCATTTGACATTTGAGTGGTCTCCTCTATCAGACTTACCTCGTTTGCCTTCAGACTTTCTGAAACCTTTCTTATCAGAACTCCCACCTTTCCTGGAAAACAGCTTGCCCTTTCTGAATTTCATGTAGGCTATCTTTATGATACCATTCACCATAAGAGCACACAGTTGCATCATCTCTGCATCAGCATCCATTTTAGGTAAACTTTTAGTTTTTGAGTCATCATCATCAGAATATGATGACTCTGAATCAGACTTTATGATGAGAGCCTTTCCTTTACCCCTTTTTGAGGTAGCCACTTTAGGAGATTCCTCCTCAGCTTTAAGAGCAACTATCCTTGACTTTCTTCCATGCATCTTCCTCCTTTGATCCATCTCAAGTTCATAAGTCTTGAGCACACCATAAATTTCATCAAGAGTAGTTTCAGTAAGATCATAGTTGTCTCTTATGGTAGAAGACTTCAAATCCGAACTTTCAGGAAGAGCTAAAAGGAATTTTAGATTTGAATCTTCAAGATCATATTCCTTGTCCACCAGTGACAGATCATTCAAGAGTTTGACAAACCTGTCATATAAGTCAGTTAATGACTCATCAGCTTTTGAGTCAAAGTTCTCATACTCTTGAGTGAGTATAGTCCTCCTGTTCTTTTTGATTGCATCAGTTCCCTTGCATCTTGTCTCCAAAGCATCACATATCTCCTTTGCAGTCTTGCAGTGAATTACCCTATTTGACATGACATTATCAATGGCACTATGCAGCAAATGCTTTACCCTTGCATCCTTGGAAATATATGAGATGTCTTCAGCTGTATACTCACTTTTCTCCTTTGGTATGGTCTTTGCTGGTTGATCAGCAACTACAACAGAGAGCTTGGTAGGCTGATGTGGTCCTTCTTTAATTCTGTCAAGGTATTCTGGATTTGTAACTTCCAAAAACATAGCCATCTTCACTTTCGATATGGGATACTCAGAATGTCTCAGTTTGGGAACCCTAATAGTCTCATATCGACTGTGGGTTTGAGTGTTTTGAGTTTCTTGAGTTTTGGTGGGCTTAGTTGATGTTTTTGCTTCTTCAGACATGATTGTTTGGATCGTTATTGTATGTGTGTTAACAGAAAAGCTCTGATACCACTTGTTAGGTCACACAACATTGTTGAAGGAGGTTGAATACAGTGTTTATACAATCAAATCGATTTAACACAAGTATGTAACAAAGGTCAAGTATATTGAATAAACTCTGTTACATAAGAACTATAGTTCTCTCTCAGTGATGAACAAATATCACTAAGAGCTACTAGGTTACAATGTATAATCTTCTCGATAATGATAACACATCTAGTGTAAACCCTAAGTCTGTATTTATATAGTACACAGTTACAAGATATATTCTAATTGATATAGAATACAATTATGTCTCCTAAAATATATCAATCAGATATCTTCTACAAGTCTTCCAGTCTTCTAACTCTTTCCATGTATATCTTCTTTTGTTTTAGTCCAGATCTTCTCTCCTGTAAATCAGCCGCATTCCTTATCTGAAAGTCTTCCCGCACTTAAGTTCTGATATGACCTTAAGTTCTGATATTAAGTTCTGACTTCCAGTAAATCCTGATTTCAGTAAGTCCTGATTTGTCCTGTTGTTAAGTTCTGAAAACTAAACACAAATCATATTAGTCATGACATCTCAAATATATCTAACACACATTACTTCATATTATAATTCCTTAGAGAACTAGATGTTGTAGAATATTTTAAATCATGTTGACTACTAGATTGATATGCAAGATAGGTTGGCTAATTTTAAATATTAGATGCCTTGTAATCTTGTATAAATGAAATGGAGTTAACTGCTATGAAGATAGTCTCAACGGATATTCAACAAGGCTTCAACGGATGATCAACTAAAGCTTCAACGGATGATCAACCAGACTCTCAATGGATAATCCAACAAAGTCTCAACAAATGATCCCACAGAGTTTCAACGGATGATCTAACCGAGTTTCAATGGATGAACAAATTCAAAAGTGCAGTTGATAGTGACTTGACAGACATATGTGTTGATTTTATGCAAATGGAATGTGGCAGCCTATTTACAGGTTTTAGAGGATAAAGAAGCATTTCCATTTCCATGCTAAACTAAAGATATTAAAAGATGCTGGATTGTGAAATGAAGGAGCATTAAATTAGACTAGAAACATTTTGTCTTATTTGTCTATCTTTTTATCATGTAACTTGGTGATATATAAACCAATTGTAGCAAGTAGAACAGTATCCAAGTTAGTAAGCAATTACCAGAGAAATAGAAAAAGCCATATCTGTAAAAAGAATTTCTCTGTTCTTGTAAGTTCAACTTGTAAGCAACTGTGTGCAAACTTTGCATCACAGAGTTCTCAAATTAATATATATTTTTGGTAGAAAAGTTCAATCCACCAGAAAGTTTTTAAAAACTTGTATTTGATTACTTTGTGTTTGATTTCTTCAATACTTTCATTCCGCGCTTTATCTAAATCAAACACATTTATATATTCATAGTAGAACATTTTTTAAAATTTAAAAAGTAGACAGAATTACATTTAACCTCCCTTCTGTAATTCTTTGTTAGATTGTTTGGGAATAACAATTAGTATCAGAGCAAGCTCTTAAAGTACAAAGAGTTTAAAGATCACAAAAACTAAAAAGATGAACAAAAAATATGTGGGAGTAAAGATTCCGGTTTTGGACAAAGACAATTATCACCACTGGAAGGTGAAAATGCACCTGCATCTTCTTTTTCAATATGAAATATATATGGACTGTATTGAGAAAGGTCCACATGTTCCCATGAGAGCTGCTACAGGAAATGAGCCATCAATCCCAAAACCTAGAGCAGAATGGTCTGATCCAGATATTCAGCAAGTTCATAAGGATAAGAAGGCCATGAATATTTTGTTTAATGGTGGTGATGGTGACATGTTTAATAACATCATAAACTGCAAAACTGCTAAGTATGTCCGGGATACAATTCAAGTTATATGTGATGGAACTGAGCAGGTAAGCAAAAACAAAATGCAACACTTGATTCAGCAATATGAGCATTTTCATAGTGAAGAAAGTGAGTCACTCACTGACATATTTAGTAGATATCAAAAACTACTAAATGATTTAAAGTTGCATGGAAGAGTCTATCAAACAAAAGACTTAAACCTCAATTCCTTAGATCTCTACCAAAGCAATGGAAACCTATGACAGTCTCATTAAGAAATTCTCAAGACTACAAGGAATTTACCTTGGACAAACTATATGGGATTCTAATGACCTATGAGCCTGAAATAGAACAAGATGAGAAGCTGGAGAAAGGAAGGAAGAAGGGAGGATCCATTGCATTGGTTGCTGAGCAAGAGAGAGAGAAAGAGATAAAGGTTGAAGCTATGGAATCTGCACCAAAACCAAGAGTTTGTGAAGGCAAAGAAAATGGGCTAGTAGCTAAACATGAAGACCATCTTAATCAAGATGATATGGATGACATATATGAGCATTTAGATATTCTATCCAGAAGGTTTGCCAAGCTCAAATTTAAGAAAAATTTTGGAGCATCCAAGCCAAACAGAAACATCATTGACAAGTCAAAATTTAAATGTTTCAAGTGTGACTTGAGTGGTCATTTTGCAAGTGAATGCAGAAATCCTGATTCTGATAGGAAGAAGTATGATCCTGTAGATTACAAAAAGAAGTATTTTGAATTGCTCAAACAAAACCTTTCTAACTCAAGAAAATGACAGGGCTGTTGATGGATTGAATGAAGATGAGGTAACAAGCTATGTAAATCTAGCCTTGATGGCCGAAGTAGATGAAGCAGAAGTTAGTTCTTCAAGTAATCAGGTAATCACCACTAATCTAACACATTTATCTAAAGTTGAGTGTAATGATGCTATAAATGACATGTCTACTGAATAATATCATCTGCGTGTTACACTCAAATCTCTCACTAAAGAAAACACTAAAATTAAAGAGAACAATTTTTTTGAAGTGAAAGAAACAATGTGTTAGAAACTCAATTTTTTGAGTTTGAGAAATTGAAGATAGAGTGCAAGTGTAACACCCTCCAAATCCGGGATATAGATTTGGGGCATTATTAACACTAACTACTCACTAAACCTATACAAGTATAATATAAATAAAATAATAACCCCGAACTACTACTACTCAGGATCTTTTTGAGGTTAAGGATAGAAAAAAAAACGACAAACCAACTTTATTATAAACCAACTAAATCAACTGTCTCAAGAACTCTCTTTGTTAAAAAACTTTATTCTATTTACATTTCACACTAAACAACTTGTATTCAAACCATCACTACTACTTATCCTGCTACACCCAATCTGGTAACTCAAAGCTCTCTTCTGGGATAGGGACAAACAACCTTGGTATAAGAGGGTCCCGCTGCTTGACTCGCTTCTTGACTATGCGGGTTCTGATGGGTTTCATTCTCTACCTTGACTGAAAAATAATGGGAATAACAATAAAAAGGGGTAAGCCAAAATTGCTCAACAAGCCTGCAACAATATATATAGTGTAAAGAGAGAAGAATATATGAACCGATAATCTGCTAATTTGAACAACCATTTGTATCTATATAGAATAATAATTTGCCATTAATGGAGAGTGCCAAATAAATAAGACTGGAAACAAGAACTAACCTATGCACTATAACCTGCTGATCAGTCAGGATATAGTGCGAATCTATACCCAAATGCATAGACCCAACCAACACAAGGGGTACCCAGGAAACTATGGCCTCATAATCAAGGGTCCGGTTAATAATCGGCCGTATCATAACCATCAAGTCCATAGCTTAGCATCCGAAACAATCGGTATGCTTATGATGTATCCCAACATCAGGATATATCAGAGTATATGTAACAAGGGTAAAAGTATTGGAATATGAATAGAGGATTCAATAAATGGGGAGAAATCAAAAATCAAAATGAAATAGAAATGATGATCAATAATTATGTATCAGTGTATATGAACAAGAATTATCAAGGTATAATTGATATAGAAAGTGGGGTATATTATTCTGAACATAGAATAGGGGAAAAACTTGTCTGGCGCGTACTTAACCTCGTATGACTCACTGCCTTCTGTCTTCTGCTTCATTCGCCTTGTTGATACCGAATCTATCATGGAAAGATATTTGTTTAGACAACTTAATTTATACGTGTATCTCGAATTGATATCACGTAGTCCTAATCGTCTACCCATACGATCTTATCAGACTCACATATATAAATATATAATTATATAGCACATAAGGTGTGGCACCCTCTAAACCCGGGTCAGAAGTTTGGGGTCCACAATACATACACAATATATAAACCTATATAAAAATATTATTTGCAATGACCCTGTTTTACATAACCACGGATCGCAACAGGTTAAAGTATGAAAATAAGCCACAACCTTAACTTTTATTACAACGCATCAAATCCCAACTAATTTAACTTTCAACTGATAATAAAATTATTCTTACAATCTTACTATCTCTCTACCGTATGAAGCTCCTTGCTAGCTCGATCCAACCTAAACGGGAACCTTAGCCGCACTTTGGACTGAGGAACTTTACTATCATCCATATCCTTTTCAACTGTAAAATATATAAAAAGATTCGCAAGAGTGAGCTAACTAGCTCAGCAAGTCATAATAACGATAACTGAGGTTAAACAATGATCAAATAAGATGATTTAGAGGAATCAAGTTTATTTCTAAATAATCATTAGAATTGGATATTCATTTTAAGTTTTAAAACCAAGGTTAGGCTGCTGATCAGTCACGCACTAACCCCGAGCAAGCACACAGCACTGCTCTAATTAATGGATCCAAGGCACACATTGTCCTAACTTGACCATTGGTATGGTTTGACCACGAATCTGGTCCATATACATAAAACTATCCAATCCTAAAGCAGTTCAATATGATAAACAATGTAATTCGATAAAATAAGATCATAATCAATGATGGTTAAATACTTGAATAAAAACGTAAGGAAACTCATGGATATCTCAAGGGTATATCAGGGTATGTATAAGGAATGATTTTCAATCTGTACAAGGATTAGGTATTAGACAAATAATGATTTTCCAAGGTATAGTTCTTTGATGTTATAAAGAGTGGTTGGAGTATAAAAGTTTCTGTGTTTTCAAACAATTTTCTTCCAGTGTTTGGTGTTTGGTAGTTATACATTTGGGGAGCAGTATCATATTTGGGTGGTTTGGTGTCTGAGGTTCAGCAAAGGATGGTTTACAAAGAATAAGGTTTACGCTCCAAAAATCGAGAAAAATCAGGGTTCAAGGGTAAATAGTTTAAAGCACTCGTAATATAAAACAAGAGTTATTTTGAATAATGGCGACATATTAAGAAACAGTTCGAAAATATTTACGATATATCTTGAAGAAAAGTTCAGAAGTACTTGCCTTACAGGGCTTTACAACTATTACTGATCAACTCTGAGCCGACTCTGCCGCTCAGGCTTTAACGCTCAACCATTAGACCACATTAGATTCGACTTCGACACTCAGGTTTTTCTGTTGAAACTCTACTGAGCTCGTTGGCTGCCTACTAGGTCATCTTTAGTCCAACATTCATTTTTGGTTTCCCCGATTAGAACCTACAGGGGCGAAATACCCTATGTTAGACGCTCAGTTATGCTTGATGTGGCGCCCTCCAAACCCGGGTCAGAAGTTTGGGGTCCACAACACAAACACAATATATCAACCTGTATAAGAAATATTATTTACAATGACTCTGCTTCACAAAACCACGGATCGCAACAGGTTAAAGTATGAAAACAAGCCACAACCTTAATTATTACATCGTACCCAAATCCCAACTAATTTAACTTACCATTGATAATAAAATCATTCTTACAATCTGACTATCTCTTTACCACATGAAACTTCTGCTAGCTCGATCCAACTCGACAGGAATCTTAGCCCGCACTTTGGACTGAGGAACTTCACTATCATCCATATTCTTTCAACTGTAAAATATATAAAAGAATCGCAAGGGTGAGCTATCTAGCTCAGCAAGTCATGATAACGATAACTGAGGTTAAACCATGATCAAATGAGATGATTCAAAGGAATCAAGTTTCTTTTTAACTATTCATTAGAATTGGATATTCATTTTAAGTTTTAAAAACCAAGGTTAGGTTGCTGATCAGTCACGCACTAACCCCGAGCAAGCACACAGCACTGCTCTAATTACTAGATCCAAGGCACACATTGGCCTAACTTGACCATTGGTATGGTCTGACCACGAATCTGGTCCACATATATAAAAACTATCCAATCCTAAAGCAGTTCAATATGATAAACGATATAATTCAATAAAACAAGTTCATAATCAACGATGGTTAAACACTTGAATAAAATCATAAGGAAACTTATGGATATCTCAAGGGAATTTCAGGGTATGTATAAGAAACAGTTTTCCAATTTGTACCAGCATCAGGTATTAGATCAGAAATGATTTTTCAAGGTATAGTTCTTTGATGTTATAAAGAATGGTTGCAGTAAAAAAGTTTCTGTGTTTTCAAACAATTTTGTTTCAGTGTTTGGTGTTCGATAGATATATCTTTGGGGAGTAGTATCATATTGGCGTGATTTGGTATCTGAGGGTCAACAAAGGATGGTTTACAAAGAATAAGGCTCAAGGCTCAAGATCAAGAAAGAATCAGGGTTCAAGGGTAAATAGTTTAAAGTACATGCATTATAAAACATGAGTTATGTTTAATAATAACAACATGCTATGGAATAGTTCGAAAACATTGGTAATATATTTTGAAGAAAAGTTCAGAAATACTTGCCTTACAAGGCTTTACAACTATTACTAATCAACTCTGAGCCGACTTTGCTGTTCAGGCTCTAACGTCCAACCACTAGATCCCATTGGATTCGACTTTGACACTCAGGTCTTTCTGTTCAAACTCTACTAAGCTCGTCAACTGATCACTAGGTCATCTCTAGTCCATCGGCCACTTCCAGGTTCCTGATTATAACCTATAGGGTCGAAATACCCTACATTAGACGTCTAGGTATGCATGACATATCCTCGATACCAATTTACCCAACGATATTCAAACACGACTCGTAATTATATGTATTATAATAATACATGCAACAAGTAGGGTTCACAATCTCCAAAATCGGTTCGGTGTTCATTTTCGGAAAATACCTATACTCTTTATTTTACGAAATTAGGGTTATCGATTTGGTAAAATATTTTATCACATCGTACAATCAAGTTTCGTACACATATATATATAGTCCCTCAACATCCCGATAATCATCGAATACGTTCCTGTATTTACGTAGTTTAGTTTCCCGGAAATCGGGCAGCGCCTCCTTTGTTTATTGGACTACCCGTCAAACACAATATCGACGTCCAATCAATTTACAACAACTACAATGACAATCCAAATCACAATCCAATTGCATGAATCCCAATCACCGATATTATTTAACTATTACTCTTATTCGCATTTTATATTTTTATTCGTATTAGGACTCAGAATCGCGTCATCACAGTCCACTCATAAATAGTCATCGCAGACGGCGGCAAAATATCGCGGGTACCCGATTAATTCTCGGGTTTCCAACACATATTTCACTGATTAATTAATTTCCCGCACGAAAATTAAAATTATTTTTATTTATATCACGAAATTCCTCAAATAAAATTCTGCAGAAAAACAAAATTGATTAGTAATCGCGTAACCGGAAAACAATTCAACACGAATTAAGACAGCCGGAAAGAACAATTTGGAACTAGCAGAACTAAGGGTCAACTGATGAGTCACAATACCCACATAATATGAACACAGACACACCCACAACATTACACACACAGCACCAATGCGCATATCACGCGCCACCCAACAGCAAGACAATCGGAGAACATACCGGAAAACACAGGTGGCAACAACAATTAAGTCAAAAGCCGCACTGTTTCTCCCATACTTGTAACGCCCCCAAATCCGGGGTCAGAGTATTTGGTCGTCACTATAAAACTTCAATCAAAATCAACCTGTTTAATCAATAAATAAATGCCAGCGGAAGATATTTATCATAAATGACCCCAACTAATCCAAGATCTTTTAAGGTTACAGTTCCAGAAACAAGATATCCAAATTCCACAAATAAATTTTCCACTTTCTTTTAACAATCTTTTCAATAAATCTCAATCTCAAAATTAAACCCACTAGTATAACTTCAAAATAAAGTATACTAGGCCCAAATAAAATACAAAACTATAATATAATATAATATAAACAATTTTACACAATAAGACTTACACTAGTTCGCAAACCCTGGACCAATCACCTTCCAAAAGCTTCTTCTTTGCTTCCTCAAATTACGCAGCTAAACAGCGCAAGCTAATCCTCACTGGAGTTTAAATTTGAAAACAGGCAAGTATGAGCGGAAGAAATGCTCAGCAAGTTTATTATAGTAAATATCGGGTCATTTTGATATAAAACTAACATCTGCAATAGCGCAGAACATTTAAAAATCATAATAGCTGAATCATAAAATTTTAGTTGAGGAACCCCATAATTGATTCCTTAATTGTATTCAAAACCATTTTGATATTTTTGAGCGAAATGCTTCAGCAATACTTTGAATCTTGACGAGAATCAAACTCGTAAAACAGTATTTACGGAAATATCGTAAACAACAATAACATGAAACAATGATTATAGAGTGGATCATAAACTCATTCAAAACCGAACTCTTGAAATTAATACTTATTTTGCTGTCATATCAAATTAGATATCAATACGAACTTTGATGCGCACAACACCGATACTGAACTCAACATCAATCATCTATACTAATACCACCTTTGATATTTAACAACAACGTAAGTATCAGCATAAATCAAAATCTGAATCAAAACTACATTTCACCATTATTCCAAAACAGAAACAGAAACAGTTGATAAATCATTTATTCTATGAATATCAAAAACAATATGATAATTTAGATTAGGATCATCCTCCGACGGACGTACTATCACATGCTGATCAGCCCGTGTGATAGCACAAGGTCATGATTTATAGAAACGTGACCCCAAAACATGAGTACTCAAACAAAAAGGCAATATACCTTCCTGTGGCAAAAGTTGTGTCATAATATTTCATATGGCACTTAGAAATAGCCCTCCGCTGGACCGTCCGTCCCGGTCACTTACGCAATTATGATCCAATCTTAAAACCTTTTATTGAAATGGGGTCATAATAATCGACACCCGAAATAATTTTATTCCCCCAATTCTTGGGTAGGAATATTCGCAACCAAATCACTTTTCTCAAAATCCAAAACATTTATAAATCCGATAATTGGATAAGTAAAATCACTTGACTATTTTGAACATAGAATAGCAGATGAGCATTTGCATAAACAGAATTATTTAATTCAGCGATATGTAAAACATTTATCGATTCTAAACTGAGATAGGGAAAGCAATACTTGCATGATATGATTCAAAATAAATATCACTTGAACAATAAGTGATGATAGAAATACTTGCCTTTGGGTTTTAGTAGTTAGTCACACTCGCAACGACACATCTATTTTGACATTCTGTCTCAAAACGTCACCGTCTTTCTTTTTAACACTTCACCGATATGCTGCTCCTGCGATTGCTAGAAGCCAAATATCCAATACCATTCCATTTCATTCTTTATCCAACACCTTGTCCTGATGAACTCGAGAGATCCACATCTATAATTAAAATATAGAAATTTAATTTAATCGTCTAATCGATAATAACTCGACGAACTGCGCGTCAAAACCCTAATGTTTACCCATACGATAGCCCACACATAAAGGAAACAGTCAAACACAAGACTCTTGACCCACGTACGCACATAATTCACATAGCACATAAGCACATAACTCATATATCACATAATTCGTATAACACAGGACCCGGTTCATTAGAAGGGTCGACTCGGTACGTTTAAAACGGAAATCGGGTCAAAAATATGATTTAATCGATCAATAATCCACTTAGAATCATTCGTAAAACAAGCGACCTTTCGAAACAAAAAGATTTGGGTCTCGGAAGTATTTTTAATGAAAGCGGAATATTTTTCTGAGTCTGTACGCGTTCGTTCCGTATTAAACGGACGAACGGTTTATTTTCTACGAATAAAATACGAATAACTAGGAATAAATCAATTAATAATAATATTAATTGATTTTTAGATACCAAAATATAATTTTTAAAAGCTTAAAAATAATTATTTTTTTTAGGAATTATTTGAATTAATTATAAATAATTATATTTTATTTAACTATTTATAAATAAAATTAATTGATTAAATGAATTAACCAATTAATTAAACCTATAAATAAATAATTAAAACAAATATAAATTTTTGAAAATAATAAAGGAAATACATTTTGGAATTTAAAACAATTAAGAAAATAATTTTGAAATAAATTTTAAAACAGAAAATGAATTTTTGAAATAAAATAAAAAGAATTGACAAAAACAGGTTTTTAGGAAATGTTTTCGGGCTGGAAGGATCAAAGGCGGGTTGGGATTAAAACAAAAGGGGTCGGGTCACCGGAACTCAAGAACAGGCCGCCGGAAATCTGGGTTTTCCAGATTCCGGCCGGCGAGCCCGAACTCCGGTCGGGTTTCCGGCGATTCCACAGCCACAAATACTGCTCCCTTCCGCCCCTTTTTAATACCAAAACACTCCAATTCCTTCGAACAACTCGAATGCAAACACAGCAGTCACCAACCATCATAGGAGCCCAAAATCCGGCCATCATCACCATTAAAACCGGTGACGAGCTCGGATTTTTCCGGCCAACAACGAATTCATCTGATTCTACACCAAAATCAACGAACTAGGTACGAAAATGAAGCTTAAATCATCCCCAATTCATTACAATCGACAATAACTTTAAATCATCATCAAACAATTCAGAAAAACAAAATCAAAATCAAGGAAAAACAAGAACTCGGTTTAATCGTTCTTGGACTAAAATATTTCAACCAAATACTCAAATCGATTCTAAAGATCATTTTAAAGCTATTCGTAAACTCAGAATCAGCCAACAATCCTCCAAAATCAAAAATCGAAATTCAAGAATAAGCACCAAAAATCGATTTTCATGAATACTTACTCTCAGATTGTGATGTTGATATCAACAGAAAGGGCTTGAAACAAGGATAGTTTTGGTGTGTAGAGCGTTTGATTTGGTTTCCTGGTTAGTCCAAAATCATCAATCAAAGTTTGAGAAAGAATTTCACCCCCAAGAACAAGCTCTTGATTTTCTGAAATTTTTTTAAAAAAAAATGAATAAAATAATTAAATCTGCTGGTATTTATATTAACTGAAAAATAAATCCCCAAAAATCAAGTAAGGGTGTTTTTATCTCCTAATTAAAATAATTAAGCCCCAAAATAATAATTACGGGGAATAATTTTAAAAGCGATACAACACAAAATTTATATCAAAATTCCCCGAAAATTGCGAATAATTCAAAAATACAAAAATAACGGGTATTTGGAATACGAATGATTTTACAAAAATAAAAACGTGAATTTTGGGGGCTTTGATGTCCCGTTGGGGTCCCGGTCCGTTGATTTTTGAAAAACAGAAACGATTCCTAATTAATAGAAAACCCTGAAAACACATAAAATATGCTCAAACGCACATAACACGGGATAAAACGAGTACCTCGATAAAAATGCTAATAAACACGCGTATAGATTACAGATCGATTCATAAAAATACATCTTAAACACATAACAAGTATCTCATTGTATCATATCGGATCTGAAAATAGATTACTTAGCCGCTAAGTAATTAAAAATTAAAAATGATACAATTTGATATCATATTTGGATAATTATCAAAACCGAACTTCCTATAAAACACCCTATGAGAAAATAATGTTAAAATATCCCGTCTCTCGAGAATACAGGTTTTATTGATCTACCGAAATGATTATCGTATCGAAAATTTTACGCCGGGACGCGCACGGGTCAAACCGTAATCCGGATCGAAAAAGTTAAAGCACGAAAAATGTCCGGAATTACCAGATTAGGTTAGGGAGGAGTTTTCGGAAGAGTTTCGGGTTGTAAAAACGTAAAAACGGTTGAAGTTGGACGATTCCCGACTTTATAAAATAATTTTGGTAATTACTCAGACAATAATTAATAATTTATAAATCAATATAAAATCATATAACAGTCCAAAAATTACCAGAAAAATATCACAATTATCTATATTTTATTCTGGACATATAAAAGTTCAAATACTCAAATAATATCACATCTAAACACCCAAACATCAATTCCACTTATCAGATAATTCACCAAAATTCACATAAAATCACATAAACAATTCCAAATAATTATAAAAATAATATCTGAAAATATGGGATATTACAATCTACCCCCCTTATAAGGATTCCGTCCTCGGAATCAGCAGAAGAGAGCACTAAGGATCTTATCACAAATTTTCCATTTCCAAATAACCTCAATTTTCCATAATCTCAAACAAATCTTGTATTTCTTGTATAATAAAACTTTTACAGGAGCTTCACCGTGCACCTTGTTCCATTCACACCCTTTGACCAATTCCTCAATAGAATCACTTTTATTGATCGCGAGAAAGAAGAACAGAGAGAAAGATAGAGAGAAGAAAGGAAAGAGAGATAAAGAGAGAAATAAAGAAACAGATTGACTTCGTTATACGCCATTGATATTCTAACCGCATCACAGTCCATTGTTGCTCTTAGTAATCCTATCTTATAACCCTGCTTTGACTTGACCAGGACAACTTAGCTTAACTTGATTGGCATACCTTCGAAAATTTAAGATGATGAAACATATAATTTCAAAGAGAAAAGAATTTGATACCAAAACGGAACCAAAGTCTGAATTTGAGAAAAAGTATTGTTGAAATAAAAGAATAACTGAGAGATCAATATGATCAAATGAACTTGGTATTGTGTGCCTAAATTAAGACACTACTAAAGGTTGTTAACCTTCATGTATTCACAACACACACAAGTGATGGCATCCCATCCAACTCCTATCACACAGACAGGTATACCTTGTGTCCCCTATAATTAGGGTTGTTCATCTCAGTCAGAATTAAAGAATATCAAAGGAATTCAAAATCAAATGAATAAAACTGAAAAGAATTCAAAGCTGATATTTCTGGAGAAAAATGAAATCCAGAAAACAAGATTCTATAACAAAATGATTAAATGAGTGTTAGAGAATATATCCTCTAATAGGTACCTCTATTGAGAGAGGTCAAAAGAAATTATAGAAAGAGAAGGTATTGCCAAAGTCTTAATACTTATCTTCTATTTGAATTCTTCTGTTGACACTTCTTCATATTCCAGGGATATCGATAATCTTCATCGTCATCGATTTATAGTCTCGGAAGATTCCACAATAGAATTTGCAGCTTCTTGGAGTTCCATCCAGCTCAGCACAACCATCTCAAACGAATGCGCCTATCTTAACTTATTCGTTGGTACTATATCCAATAGTCCAACAGGAACTCGATATGAGCTCAAACGTCCTCACATATCTATACACACTCCTACACACTCTCGTTTCTAGTTTACTATAACCTCAGCTCTGATACCAACCTGTAACGCCCCCAAATCCGGGGTCAGAGGATTTGGTTGTCACTATAAAACTTCAATCAAAATCAACCTGTTTAATCAATAAATAAATGCCAGCGGAAGATATTTATCATAAATGACACCAACTAATCCAATATCTTTTAAGGTTACAGTTCTAGAAACAAGATATCCAAATTCCACAAATAAATTTTCAACTTTATTTTAACAATCTTTTCAATAAATCTCAATCTCAAAATTAAACCCACTAGTATAACTTCGAAATAAAGTATACTAGGCCCAAATAAAATACAAAACTATAATATAATATAATATAAACAATTTTACACAATAAAACTTACACTAGTTCACAAACCCTGGACCAATCACCTTCCAAAAGCTTCTTCTTTGCTTCTTCGAATTACGCAGCTAAACAGCGCAAGCTAATCCTCACTGGAGGTTAAATTTGAAAACAGGCAAGTATGAGCGGAAGAAATGCTCAGCAAGTTTATTATAGTAAATATCGGGTCATTTTGATATAAAACTGACATCTACAATAGCGTAGAACATTTAAAAATCATAATAGCTGAATCATAAAATTTTAGTTGAGGAACCCCATAATTGATTCCTTAATTGTATTCAAAACCATTTTAATATTTTTGAGCGAAATGCTTCAGCAATACTTTGAATCTTGACGAGAATCAAACTCATAAAACAGTATTTACGGAAATATCGTAAACAACAATAACATGAAACAATGATTATAGAGTGGATCATAAACTCATTCAAAACCGAACTCTTGAAATTAATACTTATTTTGCTGTCATATCAAATTAGATATCAATACGAACTTTGATGCGCACAACACCCATACCGAAGTCAACATCAATCATCTATACTAATACCACCTTTGATATTTAACAACAACGTAAGTATCAGCATAAATCAAAATCTGAATCAAAATTGCATTTCACCATTATTCCAAAACAGAAACAGTTGATAAATCATTTATTCTACGAATATCAAAAACAATATGATAATTTAGATTAGGATCATCCTCCGACGGATGTACTATCACATGTTGATCAACCCATGTGATAGCACAAGGTCATGATTTATAGAAACGTGACCCCAAAACACGAGTACTCAAACAAAAAGGCAATATACCTGCCTGTGGCAAAAGTTGTGTCATAATAATTCATATGGCACTTAGAAATAGCCCTCCGCTGGACCGTCCGTCCCGGTCACTTACGCAATTATGATCCAATCTTAAAACCTTTTATTGAAATGGGGTCATAATAATCGACACCCGAAATAATTTTATTCCCCCAATTCTTGGGTAGGAATATTCGCAACCAAATCACTTTTCTCAAAATCCAAAACATTTATAAATCCGATAATTGGATAAGTAAAATCACTTGACTATTTTGAACATAGAATAGCAGATGAGCATTTGCATAAACAGAATTATTTAATTCAGCGATATGTAAAACATTTATCGATTCTAAACTGAGATAGGGAAAGCAATACTTGCATGATATGATTCAAAATAAATATCACTTGAACAATAAGTGATGATAGAAATACTTGCCTTTGGGTTTTAGTAGTTAGTCACACTGGCAACGACACATCTATTCTGATATTCTGTCTCAAAACATCACCGTCTTTCTTCTTAACACTTCACCGATATGCTGCTCCTGCGATTGCTAGAAGCCAAATATCCAATACCATTCCATTTCATTCTTTATCCAACACCTTGTCCTGATCAACTCGAGAGATCCACATCTATAATTAAAATATAGAAATTTAATTTAATCGTCTAATCGATAGTAACTCGACGAACTGCGCGTCAAAACCCTAATGTCTACCCATACGATAGCCCACACATAAAGGAAACAGTCAAACACAAGACTCTTGACCCACGTACGCACATAATTCACATAGCACATAAGCACATAACTCATATATCACATAATTCGTATAACACAGGACCCGGTTCATCAGAAGGGTCGACTCGGTACGTTTAAAACAGAAATCGGGTCAAAAATATGATTTTATCGATCAATAATCCACTTAGAATCATTCGTAAAACAAGCGACCTTTCAAAACAAAAAGATTTGGGTCTCGAAAGTATTTTTAATGAAAGCGGAATATTTTTCTAAGTCTGTATGCGTTCGTTTCGTATTAAACGGACGGACGGTTTATTTTCTACGAATAAAATATGAATAACTAGGAATAAATCAATTAATAATAATATTAATTGAGTTTTTGATACCAAAATATAATTTTTAAAAGCTTAAAAATAATTTTTTTTAGGAATTATTTGAATTAATTATAAATAATTATATTTTATTTAACTATTTATAAATAAAATTAATTGATTAAATGAATTAACCAATTAATTAAACCTATAAATAAATAATTAAAATAAATTATAAATAATTAAAACAAATATAAATTTTTGAAAATAATAAAGGAAATACATTTTGGAATTTAAAACAATTAAGAAAATAATTTTGAAATAAATTTTAAAACAGAAAATGAATTTTTGAAATAAAATAAAAAGAATTGACAAAAACAGGTTTTTAGGAAATGTTTTGGGGCTGGAAGGATCAAAGGCGGGTTGGGATTAAAACAAAACGGGTCGGGTCACCGGAGCTCAAGAACAGGCCGCCGGAAATCTGGGTTTTCCAGATTTCGGCCGGCGAGCCCTAACTCCGGTCGGGTTTCCGGCGATTCCACAGCCACAAATACTGCTCCCTTCTGCCCCTGTTTAATACCAAAACACTCCAATTCCTTCGAACAACTCGAATGCAAACACAGCAGTCACCAACCATCATAGGAGCCCAAAATCCGGCCATCATCACCATTAAAACCGGTGACGAGTTCGAATTTTTCCGGCCAACAACGAATTCATCTGATTCTACACCAAAATCAACGAACTTGGTACGAAAATGAAGCTTAAATCATCCCCAATTCATTACAATCGACAATAACTTTAAATCATCATCAAACAATTCAGAAAAACAAAATCAAAATCAAGGAAAAACAAGAACTCGGTTTAATCGTTCTTGGACTAAAACATTTCAACCAAATACTCAAATCGATTCTAAAGATCATTTTAAAGCTATTCGTAAACTCAGAATCAACCAACAATCCTCCAAAATCAAAAATCGAAATTCAAGAATAAGCACCAAAAATCGATTTTCATGAATACTTACTCTCGGATTGTGATGTTGATATCAACAGAAAGGGCTTGAAACAAGGATCGTTTTGGTGTGTAGAGCGTTTGATTTGGTTTCCTGGTTAGTCCAAAATCATCAATCAAAGTTAGAGAAAGAATTTCACCCCCAAGAACAAGTTCTTGATTTTCTGAAATTTTTATAAAAAAAAATGAATAAAATAATTAAATATGCTGGTATTTATATTAACTGAAAAATAAATCCCCAAAAATCAAATAAGGGTGTTTTTATCTCCTAATTAAAATAATTAAGCCCCAAAATAATAATTACGGGGAATAATTTTAAAAGCGATACAACACAAAATTTATATCAAAATTCCCCGAAAATTGTGAATAATTCAAAAATACAAAAATAACGGGTATTTGGAATACGAATGATTTTACAAAAATAAAAACGTGAATTTTGTGGGCTTTGATGTCCCGTTGGGGTCCCGGTCCGTTGATTTTTGAAAAACAGAAACGATTCCTAATTAACAGAAAACCCCGAAAACACATAAAATATGCTCAAACGCACATAACACGGGATAAAACAAGTACCTCGATAAAAATGCTAATAAACACGCGTATAGATTATAGATCGATTCATAAAAATACATCTTAAACACATAACAAGTATCTCATTGTATCATATCGGATCCGAAAATAGATTACTTAGCCGCTAAGTAATTAAAAATTAAAAATGATACAATTTGATATCATATTTGGATAATTATCAAAACCGAACTTCCTATAAAATACCCTATGAGAAAATAATGTTAAAATATACCGTCTCTCGAGAATACAGGTTTTATTGATCTACCGAAATGATTATCGTATCGAAAATTTTGCGCCGGGACGCGCACGGGTCAAACCGTAATCCGGATCGAAAAAGTTAAAACACGGAAAATGTCCGGAATTACCAGATTAGATTAGAAATGAGTTTTCGGAAGAGTTTCGAATTGTAAAAACGTAAAAACGGTTGAAGTTGGACGATTCCCTGCTATATAAAATAATTTTGGTAATTACTCAGAAAATAATTAATAATTCATAAATCAATATAAAATTATATAACAGTCCAAAAATTACCAGAAAAATATCACAATTATCTATATTTTATTATGGACATATAAAAATTCAAATACTCAAATAATATTACATCTAAACACCCAAACATCAATTCCACTTATAAGATAATTCACCAAAATTCACATAAAATCACATAAACAATTCCAAATAATTATAAAAATAATATCTGAAAATATGGGATATTACAATACTCACACACATACTTATATATATATACATTTGCATAAATATAAAACAGGCCAATCGGAATGTTACAGAGAAGCAAATGGAAAGGAACCCGAACTCAGGCAGCCACCAAAGACAGCGGCGAAGAAATTAAAGAAGAGAAAGGAAGAGATTAAAGAGATGAGGTGAAGAGAGAGATGAGGTCGATAGAGAGAGAGACCTGAGAGCCAAGAGATTGAAAAGGAAGGAGTATAAATTTGGGTGTAAATATCTGTGTTTTTATTTCTATTTATCTGAAACTAACACGTGTCACAAGCAGCACACAACAACTGCCACGTGTCCAATTTGACTGTAAACCTAATTTTTAACTCGTATTTTGCAATTTATCGAACCAGGTTACTTATAAAATAAATTCTGAAAATTATTAAAATGGTTTTAAAATTTTCTAAAAATCCTGAAACTAATAAAATAATTTTTTCAAATTTTTTTAAAGCATTTTTGAAATGCAACTCATATCCGCGTTTGATAATTAATAAACTGAGCTGCACTTAAAAAAATTCCAAAAATTACAAAAATAGTCTTAAAATGTTATAAATATCCCGAAGTAAATAAAAATATAACATTTGGAATTTTAAAACAATATCTAAAACGCAACTTGTACCCGCTTTTATCAATAACACGAAACAACGAGCACGTGAAATTAATTCCGAAAATTTCCAAAATAATTTTAAAATTGCCGAAATATTCCCAACTTAAATAAATATGAGTTTCATAATTTTTGAAGAATTTTAGAATTAAATATGGATTTTACCATTAAACATACTCAAAAAATCATTTAAAGATAAATAATTAATGAAATATTGATTTCTCAATTTTATAAAATCCTAAAAATAATTATTGTAATTATAAAATCATAAAAATAATTTTTTAAACATTCCCAATATTTATGCAAATAAATTTGCACCAAATCCACTTTTGAAAATGAAAACAATCCAATACAACTCCATAATTAATCACACGAACAACCCTGTATATTATAAATTACACCTATATAATAATCAATCAACACAGAGCAGTCAAAACCAATACACATATTTTATTTAATAATTTTCGTAATAATCACATATTTAAATAATTCAAAACACACGAGTCGTTATATCCTTCCCCCTTAAAAGGATTCTGTCCTCAGAATCTGGTTTAACTAATTAAGTGAGGATATTTGTCAAGAATATCTGACTCAAATTTCTAAGTAGACCCTTCTACTCGAGGGTTCAAACGTACTCACACTAGGTATGAACTCATTTCCAAGGACTTGCCTTTAATGATCAAGATTTTGGATTGATTACTATATGCAGAACAACTTGGACATGAGCCACATTGGCTCCTGATCAATTACTTAATTTAAACCCAATACTTATCACTTTAATATTGTCAAGTAAAATACATTAGGTATGCACACTGGTGTGACGGTCATATCAATTATGAACAACTTTATCTATATTTATCAATACCTCGAATGGTTTACTAATTTCAGGACTTAGCTTGTCCCTTCTATTCAAACTTATCCAATCTCTTGTAAGACGACCCTTTTACTAACACTACTGGTCCTATCTCTATACTCATACTTTCTCTCAATACAATTTCGTTTTCTTTCTTTGTCTACTCCGAGCAGCTTTAACTAATAACACTACGCTCTTGGCGTGCCGATTTAACTTAGGATTTAACAACTTTCTTTCTCCCACTTTATTCTAATAGAAATGGGGACCTACACTTGCGTTCACACGAAGCTTGATACAGTGGCATTCCAAAGCTGACATTGCTGATAAATGATTGTTCCAGTGTTTCCTTAAAACTCACTTCTCCACATATTTTACATTTCCTGCATCACTTCCGTACCTTAACTCTCCATTGAAGGATGATAGGCGGTGCTCGTTTTCAACTTGGTTTCCAAATATTTAAACATCTTTTACCCTTTTTCATCAGTTAAGGCTGAAAAGTAATATCATATTTTCATGTACTGTTATTTTTAAATATTTGAACTTCAGATTTCACTCTTTCTAATTCGTTTATTAACTCCTTGGTGGTCTTAATTACATCCAATCCTTTATGTCGGCTTAAAACATCCGTTACCATATAGTTTTGCTTAGGTGGTTGTTAATGGATTAATTCAGAATCTGTTGTTAACCTTAGTCAAAATTCCATCCTTGAAGACTCAACGTATAGTTTCTTTCCTTCTGATCTTTGGAGAAAAATCCTTGGGCATCCCACGCAGAGTTTCTTATTCCTTAAGTAGCTGAGGATGTTATCAATAAATACAGTTTGCTTATCAAAGTACTCCTTATACACCACGTTCCTTAATTCCTTATAGCCACCTGATACACTCGTCATTTCACATAATATCACCAGAGCTTGCAATGCTCTTAACTCACTTTAATCGTAATCTCTGATATTTTCTCAGGTTAGATCTTATGTTAATCCTCGAGATATAATATATTGCTTGAATTAGGTCTCGTAAGAAATTAATTCTTTATAGGGGTCACTTATTCCTATTCGTTGTTTTTCTAAATTCCCTCTTCACGATTCGCCTCTTGTAAAGTTACTTCCTAGGTCTGCCTTATCCACTAGGCTTTCCAATACTTCATCTTAACTCTTTGACATGTCCAACACCTCCTAATCTATCTTGAAATTTCCTTCTTATATTTGGTTATCACTATTTTTTTTTCTTTAAATTTCTATATATCTTGACATCTCTTCAATGACTTAAATACTTAATATTGTGAATTCCCGGTGGGATCTCATTTCTTAATTCTTCTACTTGTAGCATCCAAGTGCTGAAAGAAAATCTGGAGATATCATGATCGTTCTCCTGGGCGCATAAATTTTCTTTTTTTAACTATTAACATCGTGATCCATTATCTTCTCGTAACATCTTATCTTTCCCTTCACCACTTCAACTGAAAGGTTACACTATTCATCTTTCTTCCTTTTTGGATTATGAACTTTAGCTTCCAATTCCCACTTTCAGAACTCTATAGCTAATTTCTCTGGTGCAGTCTCTCTGTTCTTTTCTCCTTTTTGCTTATCGTTTGCCACTACATTTGCTTTCCCTCATGAATACATACTTCAAACTCTTATGGTCTGTAAAGATTTTACATGTTTTTTTCCATATTCATCATGTTTCCCCCAATCTTTTAAAATAAATATTATCACTGTCAGTCCCAATTACGAATATGATACTTCTGCTAATAAGGTTTCGGTTGTCAGGGTGTATATACAATAACGTTATTGTGCTGCATCAGCACACTTCCTACTCCCTTATGAGAAGAATCACTATAATTACTATACCTCCTTGATACTCTTGAAATGATAAAACAGGTGCTATAACCATTCTTTCACTTATCTCTGTAAAACTTTCTTTATCCTTCTCTACTTCATATAAACTTCTTGCTTCTCCTGGTTAACTTCATCCAAGATATGGCAACTTCCAAGAAATCTTGCACAAATTTTCAATGGTAATCGGCTTATGATAACACTTCTTACTTTTGTTGGTGTTTCTGGTCTCTTTTCATTTATAGTAATTTTAACTTCTGCTGAATCTCTTTTAATCTTCTCTACATTGACTATTTATGCTAAGAACTATATTCCATACAACTTTGTTCTTCTCCATTTTCCCGGTTATCATTAAATGCTTTGCATGGTCCTCCGTTGACTTTAAGTATCACAACTATAGCTTACCCCGATATTCCTTAAAGATTCTGTCCATCACGTTCAAATATTACTGATATATTTGTTAATCCAAATGACAATACGAGAACAGTACTTTGGTTCTGAAAATTTATCTTTAATATATCCATAGGTTTAATCTTCAGTTGGTGAAATACCAAGTCTTAAATCAATCTCATAAAAATACTTTGCTTCTTTCATCTGATCAAACAAATCATTGGGTCGAGGTAACATGTACTTGCTTTTGATAGTAAATTTGTTGAGCTGGCTTTAGTTGACGCATAATCTCATACTTCCATTTTCTTATTAACAAATAGTACTGGTACACTTCATGGGATACACTGGGTTTAATTGCTTCTTCTCCTAGCATTTCTTGCATCCGCTTTGCTAACTTCCTCGTTCTAACTGGTGCCATTTTAGATAAGGCCGTAGTCACTAGTTTCCTCTCAAGCGCTAAGTAAATCGCGAGCTTCTTTTCTTTATCGGGAAGAAAATTTTGGTAATTCGTCTGGAAATATATCTTGAAACTATAAAATCTTCAAGTTCTGTTTACTCCTGACTTTTATTTATCTCATATTCACCGTAATGCTCACATCTTGATTACCGTAATCATCATTAACAAATTCTTTACCTTCTTTCATCTTCTGAACCTCATCACCTTCTCATTTGGCATCCTCAAAATTTATCTTTTCATCACGACGGTCTACCTGGACATTACGCTTTAATAGTTAATCCATTCCTTAGAATAATATCAACGCCTCTTATCTTCCATGATATCAATTCTTCACAACTTATTGCCAGGAATCTCAATTTCACCATTAGTACTCCCTTATTCAACACTTTCACATTCTTAACTTGTTAATCCTTTGATCCTAATCTTATCAACAAAACCTTGAGAGATAAACAATTAAGTTTCTCTCACATCTTTTAATATTTTAACGCATAAGGTATTCACCCTAATCATCCATGTCATCACGTACGTATTCTGAATAACATAATTCACAAGAAAATCACAATCTCTCGTTCTCGGAGACGTATTCCTCATTGGAGTAGATTTCCTTGACTCTTAGTGGATTCTTCACTGGGGCTAGTGATTTGTAATCCTTGTCATGTGCCCGTGTTTCCTTTCCATGCATAAGAGGTAGATGGAACTTCGTCCACTTGATTAAGGATACGTTGATTTCTGCTTGAAAACCTCTTGCAAAGAACGACAGTACAACGAAGCAACTAGAAGGATTCACAATTCAACAAAATTGAAAGTTGAAAAGAAAGAAGAAACGAGGATTTGAATATGAATGAGACAACCACATTGGTACTTAAGATGGCCATTCTTTCATACCATATGGCATACAGCACATGATTAGGTGGCGTCCCACCCGACTCTTCATCATTCTGACAAAATATCTCACCATAAAACTGTTTGTCCCAATTAGAAAGCAAAACTTGAGGGAAGCAAATAAATTTGAAAGGAATGGAGTATCCTCCTTTTCGATATCATAGAAAAGAGTTTATTTGGGAAAAGAAGTTCATACATTTTTAGGAATTGAGAAGGAATATACGTTGTAATATTAAGGACAAGAACGATAGCGTTGGTTACCATCCATATTTCATTTGTATTCACTTTTTGAGCTTGTTCGACCATATCCCGATTGCGTCATATAACAACTTTAGAAAGTCCGCTGAAATGTCTTCGCAAATTAAGCATTATGGTAGATTCCTACTTGTCACGTCTTGCGTCTTTAATATCGCACCCACACGGATAGTACTTTAACAATTCGATCATAATAGCGTTCCTACCTAGTAACTTTGAGATTCCTCTTTTAATTTAGAATAACCACGTACCATTCGACATAACGATCCTTTTGTTAATAATATTCTTCTTTTAGAGAGGTCTGGAAATCTTCCCAATCTTCTTCGGTCATACCCAGTCTTCTGTTAATCAGCGAATTCCTTGAACTCTGATAGTCCTAGTAATTGAATGTATAGTTACTCCATACGCTGATTCTGTTGTAAATTTTATCAAACAATATTTGCACTTTACTGTCAGGAATAATCAACTTCTTCATAATCAGAGGTTACTTCGTTCTCGAAATTAGCAATACTAAGTCTGAAACAGCATTCTTTTCGGTAATCCGGGCTTTCTAACAAACAAGAAACTCAAGTAGTAATTTGACAAACAATATTTAAAAATCATTTTATTCGAAAAGGCTTTTAGAAATTTGTAAAGAAAAATCTTTTTCGAAAACTTGTTTTAAAAAGTTTGGAAAATCACAAACCTGGTTGTCTTTACTATATGAGTTAGTTGTTATCCTTCCGACCTATAACAAGGTACCAAACTCATGGAACGATCATATAAAGGTCCATTTACTTCAATCTACCTTTTCTCCTTCATCGTGTCCACTTACCTTCCTTAATCGATGAAACTTCAATTGTTGTCGCACATTATCTTATTCGTAGCTTCACATCAAGGCTCCCATACTGGTAATACTCCCGACATTATCGTTGCAGTAGTTAAGTAGAACATGCTATCCAATAGTCAACAAGTCTATTTTATAGAACAAAGTTTGCTCGTATCACCTCACATCACTATTTTATATATCGCATTTATCATAGCACCATCATTTAGTTCCACCAAAAATTCCATATTTATACCTTTCTCTCTAATTTTTGCAAAGTTTATCTAATTCATCCCATAATTTTTCATGGGTAGCTTAGTCACTAAGGACTTCTTTTATTCCGATAACAACTATCCTCTGAAACACTTAAATTCTTTCTCTAAACTTCTTCTCACCTTTATTTATAACTCAAGCGCCCACCATTTACTGTAGCTCTCAAATCCATCCTCGTAGGTACAATCGCTTTATAGGACAAGTTCTAAACTGGGGGTATAGAACATGATGTAGGGTAAACTAAAGAGATACGCTCACGGCCGAGTGTCCAGTAAAACAAGAATAAACAAATGGAAGTTTTTTTTATAGGTAGTCTCATATCAAGAGGCGGAAAAATTAGCGTAGAATAGCTTAAAGAAGTACAACCGTTATAACATGAGGTAGTACCATTAATGCTGGTAGAGGAACAAGGTGCAAGTCCAATCTGAAAGAAGATGACGATCCTTGAACGAGAAGCTCCAAATGATCAGATGATATAAGGAAATCAGGATCTGCCATTGCCGTTGTCTGAAAATCACATCGCAAGCTAAGAATCCCGAGTCACAACATGAACCATGCCGGAGATTTACTATGTAGTCGCACTCATCCTCACAACGTCTTATCTTTCTATTTCCTATTCCTAATCCTAACCCTCTACCCGATCCCGACAATCTAGGCTTGTTTCAGTGACTTATAACCTGTGGCTCTAATACCAACCTGTGGCGCCCTCCAAACCCGGGTCAGAAGTTTGGGGTCCACAACACAAACACAATATATCAACCTGTATAAGAAATATTATTTACAATGACCCTGCTTCACAAAACCACGGATCAGGTTAAAGTATGAAAACAAGCCACAACCTTAATTATTACATCGTACCCAAATCCCAACTAATTTAACTTACCATTGATAATAAAATCATTCTTACAATCTGACTATCTCTTTACCATATGAAACTTCTGCTAGCTCGATCCAACTCGACTGGAATCTTAGCCCGCACTTTGGACTGAGGAACTTCACTATCATCCATATTCTTTCAACTGTAAAATATATAAAAGAATCGCAAGGGTGAGCTATCTAGCTCAGCAAGTCATGATAACGATAACTGAGGTTAAACCATGATCAAATGAGATGATTCAAAGAAAAAAGTTTCTTTTTAACTATTCATTAGAATTGGATATTCATTTTAAGTTTTAAAAACCAAGGTTAGGCTGCTGATCAGTCACGCACTAACCCCGAGCAAGCACACAACACTGCTCTAATTACTGGATCCAAGGCACACATTGGCCTAACTTGACCATTGGTATGGTCTGACCACGAATCTGGTCCACATATATAAAAACTATCCAATCCTAAAGCAGTTCAATATGATAAACAATATAATTCAATAAAACAAGTTCATAATCAACGATGGTTAAACACTTGAATAAAAGCATAAGGAAACTTATGGATATCTCAAGGGAATTTCAGGGTATGTATAAGAAACAGTTTTCCAATTTGTACCAGCATCAGGTATTAGATCAGAAATGATTTTTCAAGGTATAGTTCTTTGATGTTATAAAGAATGGTTGCAGTATAAAAGTTTCTGTGTTTTCAAACAATTTTGTTTCAGTGTTTGGTGTTCGGTAGATATATTTTTGGGGAGTAGTATCATATTGGCATGATTTGGTATCTGAGGGTCAACAAAGGATGGTTTACAAAGAATAAGGCTCAAGGCTCAAGGCTCAAGATCAAGAAAGAATCAGGGTTCAAGGGTAAATAGTTTAAAGTACATGCATTATAAAATAGGAGTTATGTTTAATAATAGCAACATGCTATGGAACAGTTCGAAAACATTGGTAATATATTTTGAAGAAAAGTTCAGAAATACTTGCCTTACAGGGCTTTACAACTATTACTGATCAACTCTGAGCCGACTTTGCTGTTCAGGCTCTAACGTCCAACCACTAGATCCCATTGGATTCGACTTTGACACTCAGGTCTTTCTGTTGAAACTCTACTGAGCTCGTCAACTGATCACTAGGTCATCTCTAGTCCAACAACCACTTCCAGGTTCCCGATTATAACCTACAGGGTCGAAATACCCTACATTAGACGTCTAGGTATGCTTGACATATCCTCGATACCAATTTACCCAACGATATTCAAACGCGACTCGTAATTATATGTATTATAATAATACATGCAACAAGTAGAGTTCACAATCTCGAAAATCGATTCGGTGTTCATTTTCGGAAAATACCTATACTCTTTATTTTACGAAATCAGGGTTATCGATTTGGTAAAATATTTTATCACATCGTACAATCAAGTTTCGTACATATATATATATATATAGTCCCTCAACATCCCGATAATCATCGAATACGTTCCTGTATTTACGTAGTTCAGTTTCCCGGAAATCGGGCAGCGCCTCCTTCGTTTATTGGACTACCCGTCGAACATAATATCGACGTCCAATCAATTTACAACAACTACAATGACAATCCAAATCACAATCCAATTGCACGAATCCCAATCACCGATATTATTTAACTATTACTCTTACTCGCATTTTATATTTTTATTCATATTAGGACTCAAAATCGCGTCATCACAGTCCACCGTCCACTCATAAATAGTCATCGCAGACGGCGGCAAAATATCGCGGGTACCCGATTAATTCTCGGGTTTCCAACACGTATTTCACCGATTAATTAATTTCCCGCACAAAAATTAAAATTATTTTTATTTATATCATGAAATTCCTCAATTAAAATTCTGCAGAAGAACAAAATTGATTAGTAATCGCGTAACCGGAAAACAATTCAACACGAATTAAGACAGCCGGAAAGAACAATTTGGAACTAGCAGAACTAAGGGTCAACTGATGAGTCACAATACCCACATAATATGAACACAGACACACCCACAACATTACACACACAACACCAACGCGCACGTCACGCGCCACCCAACAACAAGACAATCGGAGAACATAACGGAAAACACAGGCGGCAACAACAATTAAGTCAAAAGCCGCACTGTTTCTCCCATACTCACACACATACTTATATATATACATTTGCATATATATAAAACAGGCCAATCGGAATGTTAATGAGAAGCAAATGGAAAGGAACCCGAACTCAGGCAGCCACTAGGGACAGCGGCGAAGAAATTAAAGAAGAGAAAGGAAGAGATTAAAGAGATGAGGTGAAGAGAGAGATGAGGTCGATAGAGAGAGAGACCTGAGAGCCAAGAGATTGAAAAGGAAGGAGTATAAATTTGGGTGTAAATATCTGTGTTTTTATTTCTATTTATCTGAAACTAACACGTGTCACAAGCAGCAAACAACAACTGCCACGTGTCCAATTTGACTATAAACCTAATTTTTAACTCGTATTTTGCAATTTATCGAACCAGGTTACTTATAAAATAAATTCTGAAAATTATTAAAATAGTTTTAAAATTTTCTAAAAATCCCGAAACTAATAAAATTAATTTTTCAAATTTTTTTAAAGCATTTTTGAAATGCAACTCATATTCGCGTTTGATATTTAATAAACTGAGCTGCACTTAAAACAAATTCTGAAAATTACGAAAATAGTCTTAAAATGTTATAAATATCCTGAAGTAAATAAAAATATAACTTTTGGAATTTTAAAACAATTTCTAAAACGCAACTTGTACCCGCTTTTATCAATAACACGAAACAACGAGCACGTGAAATTAATTTCGAAAATTTCCAAAATAATTTTAAAATTCCCAGAATATTCCCAACTTAAATAAATATGAGTTTCATAATTTTTAAAGAATTTTAGAATTAAATATGGATTTTACCATTAAACATACTCAAAAAATCATTTAAAGATAAATAATTAATGAAATATTGATTTCTCAATTTTATAAAATCCTAAAAATAATTATTGTAATTATAAAATCATAAAAATAATTTTTGAAATATTCCCAATATTTATGCAAATAAATTTGCACCAAATCCACTTTTGAAAATGAAAACAATCCAATACAACTCCATAATTAATCACACGAACAACCCGGTATATTATAAATTACACCTATATAATAATCAATCAACACAGAGCAGTCAAAACCAATACACATATTTTATTTAATAATTTTCATAATAATCACATATTTAAATAATTCAAAACACACGAGTCATTATACTTGACATATCCTCGCTAACAACCTACACATACTATAGCATATTTTGACTCGTAATTATTCAGGTTATAATAACACAAACAACAATTAGGGTTTCACGTTCTCGAAATAGGTTCAGTGTTCATTTTCAGAAAATACGTATACTTATCATTTTACGAAATTAGGGTTACTGATTTTGGACAGAACGTTCACCATAACATACAATCAAGTTCGTATAAAGTACAAGTATATATATTCACTCGACGTCCCGATAATTATCGGATACGTTCCCGTATTTTCGTAGTTCAATTTCCCGAAAATTGGGCAGCGTCCCCTTCGTTTATCGGACTACCCGTCGAATACAATCGACGTCAAACCACAACAAGCACAACAATCACACCCAAAATCCACAATCAAGACCAATTTCATATCCCAAACGCCAATACAATTTCTAAAATAATTATCTCTTTTTCTTTTCGAATAATAACTTTACAAACTAAATTATTTATTCAAAATTTTATATTTTTAATTTATAAGACTCAGAAATAATTCATCATTGCCCAACATCCGTCAGCTCAACGAGTTCATCGCTGACGGCGGTATAATTTCAACGGTACCCTTACGAATTTCCTGTTAAAATTCCACCATAACTTTGAACCTAAATAATATATACACAATTCGTAGCAATCACCGAAATAATCATCGAAATTAAAATGAGAAAATTTAAATCAGAATCACAAAACATCACTTGAATTTCTGGAAGAACGAGACCAACCGCACAGACACAACTACTTGCACAAAACAATACCCTCAACTGGACAGAACCGAGATCAAGGCCACAGGGTCACCAGATTAATCACCGGTGATGTGAACGGAAAGGAGAAACAGGCACAGTTACTATCGAGGAGAAACAGAGCGAGAAAAGAGAGATTCGTGGGAGAGAAAGAAGAGAAAGAGAGGGGCGTGAGAGAAATCGAGAGGGAGCAGAAGAGAGATTGAGAGGATGGGGTGAGCGAGTGCAGCGTGTGTGTTTCTTTGCTCCCTTTTTTTCCCCAGCCCATTGTCTGACATGTATACAAAAAAACATGGACACGTATTGATATTCTGATTGCAAGCCTATCTCCATACCGCTTTAATCTATTTAATGGTACATAGCGGTGAATCATTTTTAATCGAAATAATATCAAAGTAGTCTTAAAATTTTCTAAATATCCCGAAACTAATAAAATAAAATTTTCATAATTTTTAAAGAAATTTTGAAACGCAACTCGTACCCGCATTTTAATATTAACGAACCGAGCTGTATTTAAAACAATTTCAGAAAATTAAGAAAATAGTCTTAAAATATTACAAATATCCCGAAGTTTATAAAAACATAAATTTCGTAATTTTAAAATAATTTCTGAAATGCCACTTATACCCGCTTTTATCGATTAAACGAATCAACACGCGGGTGAAAATAATCCCGAAAATTTCCAAAATAATTTTAATTTCTCAAAATATTCCAAACTTGAATAAATATGAGTTTCATAATTTTTGAAGAATTCTGGAATTAAATACAGATTTTACAAATAAATATAATCAGAAAATCATACAGGGCTAAATAATTGATGAAATATTGATTTTTAAGTTTTATAAAATCCCAAAAATAGATATTATAATTATAAAATCAGTAAAAATTTTTTGAGACAATCCACATATTTATACAAATAAATTTGCATTAAATCCACTTTTTGAAAATGAAAACAATTACATACGATTCCATAATTAACCACACGGACAACCCGGTACACTATAAATCAAACATCAATAATCAAACAACACATAGCGGTCAAAACCAATACACATATTTTATTTATTTAATAAATTTTTTTATAATTACATATTTAAGTCATTAAAAAATACACGAGTCGTTATATCCTTCCCCCTTAAAAAGATTTTGTCCTCAGAATCTGGTCTAACTAACCAAGTGAGGATATTTGTCAAGCATATCTGACTCTAAGTTCTAAGTAGACTCTTCTACTCGGGGATTTCATGTAATATCCGGGATATATCGTGTGATTATTTTTGCTATTAAATAATTATTATGTGTGTTCGGTATCTATTCTTTGAGTTAATTGTTAAATGTTATCTGTACTTGGATATTCAAAAATAATATTAATTGAGTATTTTAATTTTTATATGTCCAAAATAAAACATAGATAATTGTCATATCTTCCTAATTAATTTTATGATGATTTATGAATTTATAAGAATCATATGAAATTTATAAAATCTTTTTCCCGGTATTTAAAATCTATTTTATAAAAACGTAAACCAACCGACGTCACCCGTTGTTACATTTTTGGAACCCGAAACTCTTCCGAGAACTCCTTCCTAACCTGATTATAATATTCCGAGCATATTCCATGTTTCGACTTTTTCGATCCGGCGTACGGTTTGTTCTGCGCGGGTCCCGGCGCAACATTTTCGATACAATATTCATTTGGGTAAATCAATAAAACTTGTATTTTTGATAAACGGGAGCTTTTTATTAAACTATCACAATTATCACTTCGTAATACGTGTAACCAGGCGCTGAGACCAAGACCGCAGTATAAATTGTACTGATTTGGATAATTATCCCGAAAACCGATACCGTTTGGATCGGTTTTTACAAATAAACGTACCGTTTTATATCCGGAATGATCCAACGGGATACTAATTTTCCGTAATTATAAATAGCCTTTTTCCATATTTTATTTCGTATCAAAATCATTTGCAGACAGATAATTATATAATTTACAGAGAAAAATCATATATTCATAAATCTTTCTGAGAATCAAACTACTATTTGGAGGTGTTATTGAAATCTGCTCGGGAAGCTCTAGTAACCAAAACGGAGGTTTTAAAGGGTACTATTAGATTATACAAGTTTCAGAACTGCAGAATCAAAGAGGAGGCAAGACGTATTAAAGGGAAACAGGTAGTTGAGGAGTAAGACGATTGTGATTGGAAGCGAGTGCAGGATAGTAAGCTAATACCAGGCAAGTGTTCTGAACTTTCTCGAGATATTGTAGTACTTGGTAGTCTTGTTGATATTGCAAGTGCTTTGAAGCAATGAAACCCAAACCCTGATTCCAGTTATTGTTCTTGAGCCATGAACCTTATTCTTTCTATACCCTTGATTGTTGTATACCCAAACACGAACCTCAAGTATACGATATTTCTCCACGAATACATACAAACTAAATATTAAACACTGAACCAGATTGCTTACACATTCAAATCTTTGTATTTTATGTTTTGGAAGACCAAATCCTTGAAACCCTGAAACATTGATTCATTATATCCAATTCTTTCATTACCTCGCATCCAAACTTTAAAAATACTCTGTTGATCCTTATGCAGATTAAAACCATTTCATTATGGAACATCAAATGTTGTTAATGATTCTGGTTATTGCTTATTATTGTTTATTCTGTTATTATGTTAGAATTGGATTGTTTTTATAAAATTGTGGACCAGATTCGTGGTCAGACCATATAATGGTCAAGTTAGGCCAATGTATGCCTTGGATCCAGTAGTTAGAGCAGTGCCGTGTGCTTTGCTCGGGGTTAGTGCGTGACTGATCAGCAGCCTAACCTTGGTTTTTAAAATAAAAGTATAATATCCAATTCTAAATCATAATCCATTGTTCACTTGATATCATAATCATGTTCACTTGATGATCATTATTCTCAGTTTTGTCATTGTGACTTGCTGAGCTAGTTAGCTCATTTGTGCGATATTGTTTCTATTCTTTTCCAGTTAAGAAGGAACCAGTTGGTACCGCGGATCCCCAGTCCAGCGCGAGAGCTAGGGGTTCAGGTTGATTGAGTTGAGCTAGTAGGATTCTTTTGGGATAATTTAAGTCTGTAAAAGTTTATAATAATGTTTAATACTCAGTTTTGAGTTTGGAATAGTTGGGACTTGAATGGTATGTAATATAAGTAGATGTGTGGCTTGTGTGCATACTTTAACCTGTTGTGATCCGTGGTAGTTGGTAAGTAGGGTCACTGCATATTATGATTATCTTTATTATTGTTATAAGCAGGTTATAAATAAGGCATGTGTGTGGACCCCAAACTTCTGACCCGGGTTTGGAGGGCGCCACAGGTTTGGTATCAGAGCTACAGGTTATAAGTCACTGACACAAGCCTAGGTTGACGGGTTTGGGTAGAGGGTTAGGATTAGAAGTAAGGAATAGAAAGATAGAACGTCGAGAGGTTGAGTGCTTCGGTATATCAGGTATTAGTGTAATTCACATTATGGTTCGACATTCTTATATTGCGATATGATTTCAGATAGCAGCGATGGCCGACTCTTTTATTCCCGTATCAGCTGATCACTCAGATCCTTCAGTTGGAGTGCCGTCTTCGGATCCACGTCCTGTTGTTCCACCAGTGTTGGCTATATTACCTCCACCTGTGTTGCAGCCCGTACCATTACAGGCTATTCCATCTCCAGGCATGAGGCCACCTGTCAGAGGACCCCCACCAGCTGATTCAGAT
The DNA here is from genome assembly GCF_009905375.1 of Apium graveolens. Taxonomy (NCBI): domain Eukaryota; kingdom Viridiplantae; phylum Streptophyta; class Magnoliopsida; order Apiales; family Apiaceae; genus Apium; species Apium graveolens. The sequence continues at coordinate 211,392,870 of NC_133648.1, forward strand.
TCCACTGGGTATTCAGTTGCGAGTGCCCCATTCCAGTCTACATTGCCCTCAGTTCCTTATTACCGATATGAGGCCCTTCTATTGGAGCGTGATACCTTGTTGGCCCAGATCAGAGAGCTACAACATATTATCAGGACTACGGATGTTGATCGTGGTGTGAGGGAGCTTCGAGAGGAGATTCATGTGACACGGAGGGTTCTGGAGGCTAGGCTACATGGAGCTACACTACCTGGCAGAGGCCCTGATGCACTGATGGGCTGGGCTACTGAGGTGATGGAGGACTTTGAGAGGCTGGCAGGACCAGAGTTTCCTTGGAGTTGAGCCAGAGATTCAGAGATGGAGATGTTGAGCAGTGTTGTTATGGTTATGTAGTATGTACAGTAGTGTGTAGTGTGTATCAATAGACTTTTGAGTTGTATTTATAGACTAGCTATGCTGAGTAGTCAGTAGGTTGTTGTACCCTTTTTGCTTTTACTTCTGAAGCGTCTTTACGCTTGTACTACCTAAAACTTTTGATCTATATATATCAGTACCTTTTTCCTTTCCAGCATTGTCATTTACTTTATTACACCTGTTTTACCTTACCTTATTTATTGCACCAGTTATACCCCTGTGATACCATGTACCCTGTTTTCCATGACTGTTTATATTCTCTAAAGAAGCATGAAATTTACTTAGTTACAACTGTTTTTAAAAAGAGATATTTCTGATTTACAAAACTTTTCTTTTATGCAAAAGATTTGATTCAAAAGCTAAATAAGTTGCTTGATTCTTAACAGAAAAATGCCTCCTAGAAGAAATACCCGCACCAACACCCAGAATGAAGAAACCAACAACAATAACAACCAAGATGATACAAATCCAAATGTGAACCCAGGACCCATGGACCCAGCAATAGCCCAGATTCTTCAAATCTTGGCCCAACAAACAGTTCACCTGGCACAACAACAACAAAGGCAGACCAATCCCCAGGTACCTTTTAAAACTTTTCAAGCAGTAAACCCACAAGAATTCAAAGGTTCCTTAGAGCCAATTGAAGCAAATGTTTGGTTAAAGGAAATAGAGAAGGCATTTGCCTTAGTGAAAGTAAAGGAAGAACAGAAGGTTGAGTTTGCAAGTTACTACCTGAAGAATGAGGCCACATATTGGTGGGAGATGGTGAAGACATTGGAAGGTACATATGTTATTACTTGGGAAAGGTTTAAGGAATTGTTTTTAGAAAAGTATTTTCCTCAGTTTGTTCAGGATCAAATGGAGCTGAAGTTTTTAGTATTAAAGCAAGGGAACATGTCGGTAACAGATTATGAGGGTAAGTTTGAGGAATTGTCAAGGTATGTACCGTCGTATGTGGATACTGACAGGAAGAAGGCTAAAAGGTTCCAGCAAGGTTTGAAACCATGGATCAGAGGGAAGGTAGCCATTTTTGAATTGGATACCTATGCAGGAGTAGTACAGAAGGCTATGATCGCAGACACAGAGAGTGAGATGTTCCAGAAGGAAAAGGAAAGCAAGAAAAGGAAATTTGAAGGGAATGAGGGCCAGTCATAATCAGGGAAGTTTCCAAATTTTAAGAAGGGCAAGTTTCAGCCAGGGAGAAATTTTAATACCAGGAGACAGAATGCAGGAGACGGAGGCCAGAGCAACCGTCCAGTTAATACAAATCAGCCAAATCAGTTGAGACTAACTTTTCCAGATTGTCAAGTATGTGGAAAGAAGCATGGAGGAGTTTGTAATAAGTTGAATATGGTATGTTTCAAATGCAACCAGAAAGGGCAGTATTCGAGGGAGTGCCGAAATCAGCCAGCAAGAGAGCCAGCAAATAAGGATCAGCCTATCCGGAATCCAGCAGTGAAGGTTCCAGCCATTAGATTTACGTGCTTCAAATGTGGAAAGCCAGGACATATGGCCAGGGATTGCAAGATACCAGCCCCAGTCAGTAATGCATTGAGGATTATGGGATCTACCCCAACAGTGAATGAGACTCCAAGGGCTAGAGTTTTTGATATATCTATGAAGGATGCTATCCAGGATACGGATGTCGTGGCAGGTACGCTAAATGTGAATTCTTTATGTGCCAAAGTGTTAATAGATTCGGGAGCAACTCGATCGTTTATTTGACAAGATATTTTCTAGTAAGTTAAATTGTCCAGTTGAGTGTTTAAATGAAATAATGACTGTGGAATTGGAAAATCAAGAACGTGTAACTGTGAATCAAGTTTGTGGGAATTGTGAGATTGAGATTTCTGGTAGTAAGTTTTGTGTAGATTTGATACCATTTCAGTTAGGAGAATTTGATGTTATATTAGGGATGGATTGCTTATCTAAGCATGATGCCCAGATAGATTATCGAAATAAAAAGGTAATGGTGAAGACGCCAGACGAAAGAATAGTAACGTTCAAGGGTTAAAAACAAGTAAAGAAGTTCTTAACAATGATTCAAGCCAAGAACTAATTACGGCAAGGATGCAAGCATTTCGTAGCATATGTGATCGACAAAGATCAGGAGCCAGCAAAACTTGAAGATATTCCAGTGGTGAATGAATTTCCAGATGTGTTTCCCGACGAGTTACCAGGACTTCCTCCAGATAGAGAAATTGAATTTGCGATCGACTTAGCACCTGGAACAGAACCAGTATCCAAGGCCCCGTACATAATGGCGCCTGTTGAGATGAAAGAGCTAGCAAAGCAATTGCTAGAGTTATTAGAGAAAGGAGTAATCAGACCCAGTATATCCCCGTGGGGTGCCCCGGTATTATTTGTCAAGAAGAAAGATGGAAGCATGAGACTGTGCATTGACTATAGGGAGCTCAATAAGCTTACAATCAAGAATAAGTATCCGTTACCCAGGATCGACGATTTGTTTAACCAATTGAAGGGAGCCAAGTACTTCTCCAAAATTGATTTAAGATCAGGATATCATCAACTGAAGATCAAGCCAGAAGATATACTAAAGACAGCTTTTCGAACAAGGTATGGACATTATGAATTTTTAGTAATGTCTTTTGGATTGACTAATGCCCCGACAGCGTTTATGGACCTGATGAACAGAATTTTCAAGGAGTATTTGGATAAGTTTGTTATTGTGTTTATAGACGATATTTTAATTTATTCAAAAACGGAAGAGCATCATGCAGAACATTTGAGGACAACTTTGGAGATTTTAAGGAAAAAGAAGTTATATGCTAAATTCTCGAAGTGTGAGTTTTGGCTACAGGAAGTTCAGTTCTTAGGACACATAGTCAGTAACGAAGGGATCAAAGTGGACCCGGCAAAGATCGAGGCAATTACGAATTGGGAAAGACCGAGAACACCCACTGAGGTATGAAGTTTCTTGGGATTGGCAGGATATTATCGACGATTTGTTCAGAATTTCTCAAGGATTGCAACACCAATGATAAAGCTTACACGAAAGAATGAAAAGTTTATATGGAACGATAAGTGCGAAGGAAGTTTTCAGGAGTTGAAGCGAAGGTTAATCACGGCACCTGTTTTGTCACTTCTAGACGATCAAGGGAATTTCGTAATTTATAGCGATGCTTCTCACAAAGGACTAGGATGTATTTTAATGCAGCACAAAAAGGTGATTGCGTATGCGTCAAGGTAATTAAAACCACACGAACAAAAGTATCCTACTCATGATTTGGAGCTAGCAGCCATAGTTTTCGCTTTGAAGATTTGGAGACATTATTTGTATGGAGAAAAGTGCGAGATTTTCACGGATCACAAAAGCTTAAAGTACATATTCACACAGAAGGAACTTAATATGAGGCAGAGGAGATGGTTAGAGTTGATTAAAGACTATGCTTGCTCGATTAATTATCATCCCGGTAAGGCGAACATTGTGGCAGACGCATTGAGTCGGAAGGAAAGGTTGAATGTGTTATTAGTACCTGAAGATATACATAAGGAATTTCAGAAATTGGAATTGGAAATTAGAGTTTGCAAGCCTGAGGAAGCGAAAGTATACAGTATGACTTTTCAACCGGAATTATTGGAGAAAATAAAGAAATGGCAGGAAGATGTAATGGATCAAGATTTAAATTGTTTGGTAGGTGAAGAATTATGTACGCAAAAGGATGATCAAGGTATTCTGAGGTCTTCATCTAGAATTTGGATTCCACCGGTGACGGAGTTAAAGAATGAAATTTTACAAGAGGCACATAGTTCAAGATATTTTATCCACCCAGGGAGTACCAAAATGTACAGGGATTTAAAGAAGAATTATTGGTGGCAAGACATGAAGAGGGAAATTGCGGAATGGGTTAGAAAATGCTATACCTGTCAGAGAGTTAAAGCAGAACATCAGAGGCCAAGCAGATTGCTACAGCCATTGGAGATTCCAGAGTGGAAGTGGGAAGATATTACCATAGATTTCATAGTTGGATTACCAAGGACAAGGGCTAATCATGATGCCATTTGGGTTATAGTGGATAGACTTACCAAGTCAGCTCATTTTCTGCCTATAAATGAAAACATTTCGCTCGACAAGCTGGTCCATATGTACTTGAAGGAAATTGTAGTTCGTCATGGAGTTCCTGTGTCTATTGTATCTGATCGAGACCCAAGGTTTAATTCAAGATTTTGGAAGAGTTTCCAAGAATGTTTGGGAACAAGACTGAATATGAGTACGACCTAATACCCCCAGTCGGATGGCCAAAGTGAAAGAATGATCCAAACAATCGAGGACATGTTGCGTGTTTATGCTATTGATTTTAAAGAAAGTTGGGACGAACATTTACCTCTGGTAGAGTTTGCTTATAACAACAGTTATCATGCCAGTATTGGGATGCCACCCTATGAAGCCCTTTATGGACGCAAATGTAGATCTCCAGTGCATTGGGACGAAGTAGGAGAACGCAAAGAGATTGGTACAGCAGACAAAGGAAGTTATTGAAATTATCCAAAAGAGATTAATAGCCGCACAAGATCGTCAGAGGAAATATGCAGACCAGTCAAGGAAAGACATGGAATTTGAAGAAGGGAGCTTGGTACTACTGAAAGTATCACCATGGAAAGGACTAACGAGATTTGGAAAGAAAGGGAAGCTAAGCCCAAGATATGTCGGACCTTTTGAGATCCTAAAGCGCGTTGGAAAAGTAGCTTATGAGTTGGCGTTACCACCGCATATGGAGCATATTCACAATGTTTTTCACGTATCAATGCTTAAGAAGTACAATCCAGACTCCAAACATGTAATAGAATATGAGCCAATAGAGCTTCAGGCAGATTTGTCATATGTAGAAAGTCCGATAGAGATTCTAGAGGAGAGAGAGAATGTATTGAGAAATAAAGTGGTAAAGTTAGTAAGAGTATTGTGGAGAAACTCAAAGGTTGAAGAGTCAACCTGGGAGTTAGAAAATGATATGAGAAAAAAGTACCCTCATTTGTTTTCTTAGGAGATTCTGAGGATAGAATCCTTTTAAGGGGGGAAGGATGTAATATCCGGGATATATCGTGTGATTATTTTTGCTATTAAATAATTATTATGTGTGTTCGGTATCTATTCTGTGAGTTAATTGTTAAATGTTATCTGTACTTGGATATTCAAAATAATATTAATTGAGTATTTTAATTTTTATAAGTCCAAAATAAAACATAGATAATTGTCATATCTTCCTAATTAATTTTATGATGATTTATGAATTTATAAGAATCATATGAAATTTATAAAATCTTTTTCCGGGTATTTAAAATCTATTTTACAAAAACGGGAACCAACCGACGTCACCCGTTGTTACGTTTTTGGAACCTGAAACTCTTCCGAGAACTCCTTCCTAACCCAATTGTAATATTCCGAGCATATTCCATGTTTTGACATTTTCGATCCGGCGTACGGTATGTTCTGCGCGGGTCCCGGCGCAACATTTTTGATACAATATTCATTTCGGTAAATCAATAAAACTTGTATTTTCGATAAACGGGAGCTTTTTTTTAAACTATCACAATTATCACTTCGTAATACGTGTAACCAGGCGCTGAGACCAAGACCGCAGTACAAATTGTACTGATTTGGATAATTATCCCGAAAACCGATACCGTTTGGATCAGTTTTTACAAATAAACGTATCGTTTTATATCCGGAATAATCCAACGGGATACTAATTGATCCAACGGGATACTAATTTTCCGTAATTATAAATAGCCTTTTTCCGTATTTTATTTTGTATCAAAATCATTTGCAGACAGATAATTATATAATTTACAGAGGAAATCATATATTCATAAATCTTTCTGAGAATCAAACTACTATTTGGAGGTGTTATTGAAATCTGCTCGGGAAGCTCTAGTAACCAAAACGGAGGTTTTAAAGGGTACTATCAGATTATACAAGTTTCAGAACTGCAGAATCAAAGAAGAGGCAAGACGTAGGAAAGGGAAACAGGTAGTTGAGGAGTAAGACGATTGTGATTGGAAGCGAGTGCAGGATAGTAAGCTAATACCAGGCAAGTGTTCTGAACTTTCTCGAGATATTGTAGTACTTGGTAGTCTTGTTGATATTGCAAGTGCTTTGAAGCAGTGAAACCCAAATCCTGATTCCAGTTATTGTTCTTGAGCCATGAACCTTATTCTTTCTATACCCTTGATTGTTGTATACCCAAAAACGAACCTCAAGTATACGATATTTCTCCACGAATACATACAACTAAATATTAAACACTGAACCAGATTGCTTACACATTCAAATCTTTGTATTTTATGCTGTGGAAGACCAAATGCTTGAAACCCTGAAACATTGATTCATTTTATCCAATTCTTTCATTACCTAGCATCCAAACTTTAAAAATACTCCGTTGATCCTTATGCAGATTAAAACCATTTCATTATGGAACATCAAATGTTGTTAATGATTCTGGTTATTGCTTATTATTGTTTATTCTGTTATTATGTTAGAATTGGACTGTTTTTATAAAATTGTGGACCAGATTCGTGGTCAGACCATATAATGGTCAAGTTAGGCCAATGTGTGCCTTGGATCCAGTAGCTAGAGCAGTGTTGTGTGCTTTGCTCGGGGTTAGTGCGTGACTGATCAGCAGCCTAACCTTGGTTTTTAAAATAAAAGTATAATATCCAATTCTAAATCATAATCCATTGTTCACTTGATATTATAATCATGTTCACTTGATGATCATTATTCTCTGTTTTGTCATTGTGACTTGTTGAGCTAGTTAGCTCATTTGTGCGATATTGTTTCTATTCTTTTCCAGTTAAGAAGGAACCAGTTGGTACCGCGGATCCCCAGTCCAGCGCGAGAGCTAGGGGTTCAGGTTGATTGAGCTGAGCTAGTTGGCGTCTTTTGGGATAATTTAAGTCTGTAAAAGTTTGTAATAATGTTTAATACTCAGTTTTGAGTTTGGAATAGTTGGGATTTGAACGGTATATAATATAAGTAGATGTGTGGCTTGTGTGCATATTTTAACCTGTTGCGATCCGTGGTAGTTGGTAAGTAGGGTCACTGCATATTATGATTATCTTTATTATTGTTATAAACAGGTTATAAATAAGGCGTGTGTATGGACCCCAAACTTCTAACCCGGGTTTGGAGGGCGCCACATTTCAAACATATTCACTATAGATATACACTTATTTCCAAGGACTCGCCTTTAATGATAAAAAATTGGATCGATCACTATATACAGAATTATTTGGACAAGAGCCCATTGGCTCCTAATCAATCACTTGATTCGAAACAGATACTTAACACCTTGACCCTAACACACCGACTACATTATAGGTACGTACTGTTGTAATGGTAACATCAACTCATCAAGAACTCTATCTATATTTATCAATACCTCAAATGGTTTAATAATTTAGGACTTAGCATGTCCCTTCTACTCAAACTTATCCAGTTTCTTTCAAGATGAAACTTGTACTAATACTACCGGTCCTATTTCTATACTCATATTCTCTCTCGATATAATTTCGCTTTTTTTTTCTTTGTCTACTCCGAGCTGCTTCAATTTATATCACTACGCTCTTAGTGTGCTGAATTAACTTAGAATTTTACAACTTTCTTTCTCCCACTTTATCTCAATAAAAAAATGGGGACCTACACTTGTATTCATATGAAGCTTGGTAAAGTGGCATTCCAAAGATGACATCGATGATAAATGATCATTCCAGTGTTTCCTTAAAACTCAAACTCTCAACATATCTTACATTTCCTGAATCACTTCCGTACTTTGACCCTCCGTTTAAGGATGATAGATGGTGCTCGTTTTCAACTTGGTTTCCAAATATTTAAACATCTCTTACTCTTTTCCATCAGTTAAGGCTAAAAAGTAATCTCATATATTCATGTATTATCACCTTTAAGTATTTGAACTTCAGATTCCACTCCTTCCAATTCATTTATTAACTCCTCGGTGGTCTTAATTACATCCAATCCTTTCTGTCGGCATAAGACATCTGTTACCATACGGCTTCGCTTAGCTAGTTGTTAATAAATTTATCAAAATCTTTTGTTAACCTTGGTCAAAATTTTATACTTGAAAACTTAACGTATAGTTCCCTGAATAGTTGAAGATGTTATCAATAAATACAATTCACTTATCTGAGTACTCCTTATACAACATGTTCCTTAATTCCTTGTAGATAACTGATACACTTGTTATTTCACATAATATCACCGGAGCTTGCAATGCTCATAACTGACTTTAATCATAATCTCTGGTATGTTCTCAAGTCAGATCTTAAGTTAATCCCCGAAACATAACATACTTCTTGAATTAGGTCTCGTAAGTAATTAATTCTTTATAGGGTCTCACTTCTTCTTATTCGTTGTTTTGTTAAACTCCCAATAATCAGTACATACTCTCATAATTTCATTCCTTTTCTCCCTTAACATCACTAGTATACTTCACGATTCGCTTCTTGTAAAACCACTCCCTATGTCTGCCTTATCCACTAGGCCTCCAATACTTCGCCTTAATTCTTTGACATGTCCAACACTTCCTAATCCATCTTGAAATTTCCTTCTTATACCTGGTTATCACTAATTTTCTTTAACTTTTCGTAAATCTTAGCATTTCTTCAATAAATTAAATACTTTATATTGTGAATTCCCAACGGGATTTCATTTCTTAATCCTTCTACTTGTAGTATCCAAGTCCTATAAGAAAACCTGGGGATATCGTGATCGTTCTCCTGGGTGCATAAATTTCCTCTTACTAATTGCTAACATCGTGATCCATTATCTTTTCTTGACAACTCCTTATCTTTCCCTTAACAACTTTGACTGAAAGGTCTTACTATCCCTCCTTGCTCCTTTTGGATTATGAATTCTGACTTTCAATTCCAACTTCTAAAATCTCACAGATAATTCTTCTGGTACCATTTCTATGTTCGTTATCTCCTTTTTGCTTATTGCTTGCCTTTACATTTGTTTTTCCTCGTGAGTACATACTTCAAACTCTTATAGTCTGTATAGATCTTACACCTTTCTCCATCCATACCCTGTTTCCCAATCTTTCAAAACGAATATTATTACTGCTAGTCCCAAATTATGAGTAGGATACTTCTGCTCATAAGGTTTCAGTTGTCTGGATGCATATACAATAACTTTATTATGCTGCATCAACACACATCCTATTTCCTAATGAGAAGCATCACTATAAATTACCAAACCTCCTTGATACTTTTAAATTGATAAAACAGGTGTTGTAACCATTCTTTCATTTAACTCCGCAAAACTTTCCTTCACCCTTCTCCACTTCACAAAAACTTCTTGCTTTTCTTGATTAGCTTTGTCAAAGGTATTACAACTTTCAAGAAATCTTGCACAAATTTTCAGTATAACCGGTCCATGGTAAAACTTCTTACTATTGTTGGTGCTTTTGGCCTTTCTTTATTCATAGTAACTTTAATTTCTACTGGATCTCCTTTGGTCTCCTCCTCACTGATTACTTATGCTTTCTATCATCATAACTTTCACCTTGCAAACTTTAGATACAACTTCTTTCTTCTCCAACTCCTCAGTTGTCATTTAATGCTTCGCATGGTCCTCCGTTGACTTTAAGTAACACAAATACAACTCATCCAGATATTCCTTAAAGATTATGTCCATCAAATTTAAATATTATTAGTATATTGGTTAATTCAAATGACATCACTAGAACTTTATAGCAACAGTACTTAGTTCTGGAAATTATCCTTGATATGTCCATAGGTTCAATCTCTAATTGGTAACGCCCAAATCTTAAATCAATTTTAGAAAATACTTTGCTTCTTCTGTTTGATCAAACAAATCAGTAGTTCGAGGTAACATATACTTACTCTTGATAGTAAACTTGTTGAGCTTTCTTTAGTCGTCGCATACTCTTATACTTCCATTTTCTTATTAACAATTAGTACCGGTGCACCTTATAGGATACACTGGGTCTAATCGCTTCTTCTTCTAGCATCTCTTGCATCTGCTTTGCTAACTTCCTCATTTTAACTAGGGCCATCTTGTGTAAGGCCTTGGTCACTGACTTCGTCTCAGGTGCTAAGTCAATCACGAGCTTCATTTCTCTATCTGGAGGAAATGTTGACAACTCATCTGGAAACATATCTTGAAACCCCTGAATTGCTATAAAATCTTCAAATTTTGTTTGCTTCTGACTTTTATTTATCTCATAATCACCATAATGCTCACATCTTAATCACCGTAATCATTGTTAACAAATTCTTTACCCTCCTTCCTTTATATCTCATCATATTCTCATCTAACGTCTTCAAAACTATCTTTTCATCATGACGGTTTGTCTGGGCATCACGCTTAAATAGTTAAACCATTTCTTAAAATAATGTCAAATCCTCTTATCTCGAATGATATCAATTCTTCACAACTTATTTCCAGAAATCTCAATTCCACCATTGGTACTTACTTATTTAACAATTACACGTTCTTAACTTGCTAGTCCTTTAATCATAATCTTATTAATTCAACATGGTAATTCATCCTATCAACAAAACATTGAGAGATAGACCACTAAGTTTCTCTCACATCTTTTAGTACTTTACCGCATAAGGTATCCATGATAATTATTCACATCACTGTATCTGTATTCTGAATAACATATTTCACAGACGAATCATAAACTCTCATTCTTGGAGATGTATTCCATATTGAAGTAGATTCCCTTGATTCTTAGTGCATCCCTGACTGAGTTAGTGATTTGCAATTCTCGCCATATGCCCTTGTTTACTTTCCATGCGTGGGAGGTAAATGGAACTTTACTCGCTTGGTCCATAATACGTTGATTTCTGTTTGAAAAACTCTTGCAAAGAACGATAGTACAACGAAGCAACTAGAAGGATTCACAAATCAACAAAATTAGAGTTGAAAAGAAAGAAGAAACAGGGATTTGAATATGAATGAAACAACCACATTGGTACTTAAGTTGGCTAGTCTTTCATACCATATGGGATACAGCACATGATTAGGTGGCGTCCCACCCGACTCTTCGTCATTCTGACAAAGTGTCTCACCATAACACTGTTCGTCCCAATCAAAAAGCAAAAGTTGAAGGGAACAATTGAATTTGAAAGGAATGCAATATCCTCCTTTTTGATATCATCAAAAAGTTTATTTAAGAGAAGAAGTTCATACTTATTTAGGAATAAAAAAGGAATATACACTGTAATATTTGAAAACAAGAACGATACCATTGGTCACATCCCCATTTCACTTGTATTCATCTTTCGAGCTTGTTCAATCATATCCCAATTGTGTCATATAACAACTTTAGAAGGTACACTGAAATGCCTTCTCAAATTAAGCATTAAGGTAGATTCTTACTTGCTAAGTCTTGCATTTTTAACATCGCACCTACACATATAATACTTTAACAATTCAATCACAATGGCGTTCTTATCAGATAACTTCGGGCTTCCTCTTTTTAATTTAGAATAACCAAGAACCATTCAATATAACGATCCTTTTGTTAATAATATTCTTCTTTTAGAGAGGTCTGGAAATCTTCCCAATCTTCTTCGTTCACGCCCAGGCTCCTTTTACATCAATGAATTCTTTAAACTTTAATGGTCTCTGCCACTGGATGAATAATTACTCCGTACACGGATTCTGTTGTTAACCTTGTCAAACTGTTAGGAATAATCAACTTCTTCATAATCGCGGGTTACTTTGTTCTCTGAATTAACAATACTAAGTCTGAAACAAACATCCTTCCAAGTGATCCGGGTCTTTTAACAAACAAGAAAACTCAAGTAGTAACTTGAAAATCAAGGTTTAAAACTTATTTTATTAAAACAACCTTTGAAAATTTGTTAATAAAATCTCTTTCGAGAGTTTGTTTAAGAAAATTTTGAAAACCGCACATTTGATTGTCCTTACTATATGAGTTGGTTGTTGTCCTTCTTACCTATAACAAGGTACCAATTTAAAGAAACAATCACATAAAAGTCCGTTCACTTCAATCTACCTTTTCTCCTTTATCGTGTCCATTTGCCTTCCTTAATCAACGAAAACTTCAGTTGTCATTGCATGTTATCTTATTCGGAGCTTCACATCAAAGCTTCCATACTGGTAATACTCCCGACATTATTGTTGCAGTAGTTAAGTAGAACAGGCTATCCAATAGTCAACAAATCGGTTGATATCACATCACCTTGTTACTGTAAATATATCACATTGTCATAACACCATTAATTATCTTCAAGAAAGCTCCAGAACCATAATCTCCTCTAACTCTCTTTTCAATACTTATCTAATCCATTCCACAAGCTAGTCATGGGTGTCCTAATCACTAAGGGCCTCTTTTACTCTGGTAACAACTATCCTTCAGAACACCTAAATCTTCTTTCTAATCTTCTTCTCACTTTTATTGATAGCTCATGCACTCGCCATTTACTGTAGCTCTCGAATCCATTCTTGTAGGTACTGTTGCGTCCTAGAACAAGTTTTAAACTGAGGATATAGAATAGGAGGTAGGGTAAACTAAAGAGATACCCTCACAGTCGAATGTCCAGTAAAACAAGAATAAACAAATAGAGGTTCTTAAATAGGTAATCTCGTATCAAGAGGTGGTAGAATAGCGTAGAATAACTCGAAGAGGTGCAACTGTTATAACAGAAGGTAGTACCATTAATACTGATGGAGAAACAAGGTATAAATCAAATCTGAGAGAAGATGACGATCCTCAAACGGAAAGCTCCAAACGATCAGATAATACAGGGAAATCAGGATCTGCCATTGCCGTTGTCTGGAAATCACCTCGCAAGTTAAGAATCCTGAATCGCAACACGAACCGCACCGGAGACCTATTATACAATTGCACTCAACCTCACAATGTCTTATCTTTCTATTTCCTATTCCTAATCCTAACCCTCTACCCAATCCCGACAATCTAGGCTTGCTTCAGTGACTTATAACCTGTAGCTCTGATACCAACCTGTGGCACCCTCTAAACCCGGGTCAGAAGTTTGGGGTCCACAATACATACACAATATATAAACCTGTATAAAAATATTATTTGCAATGACCCTGTTTTACATAACCACGGATCGCAACAGGTTAAAGTGTGAAAATAAGCCACAACCTTAACTTTTATTACAACGCATCAAATCCCAACTAATTTAACTTTCAACTGATAATAAAATTATTCTTACAATCTTACTATCTCTCTACCGTATGAAGCTCCTTGCTAGCTCGATCCAACCCAAACTGGAACCTTAGCCGCACTTTGGACTGAGGAACTTTACTATCATCCATATCCTTTTCAACTGTAAAATATATAAAAAGATTCGCAAGAGTGAGCTAACTAGCTCAGCAAGTCATAATAACGATAACTGAGGTTAAACAATGATCAAATGAGATGATTCAGAGGAATCAAGTTTATTTCTAAACAATCATTATAATTGGATATTCATTTTAAGTTTTAAAACCAAGGTTAGGCTGCTGATCAGTCACGCACTAACCCCGAGCAAGCACACAGCACTGCTTTAATTAATGAATCCAAGGCACACATTGGCCTAACTTGACCATTGGTATGGTCTGACCACGAATCTGGTCCATATACATAAAAATATCCAATCCTAAAGTAGTTCAATATGATAAACAATGTAATTCAATAAAACAAGATCATAATCAATGATGGTTAAACACTTGAATAAAAATGTAAGGAAACTCATGGATATCTCAAGGGTATTTCAGGGTATGTATAAGGAACGATTTTCAATCTGTACAAGGATCAGGTATTAGACAAATAATGATTTTCCAAGGTATAGTTCTTTGATGTTATAAAGAGTGGTTGGAGTATAAAAGTTTCTGTGTTTTCAAACAATTTTCTTCCAGTGTTTGGTGTTTGGTAGTTATACATTTGGGGAGCAGTATCATATTTGGGTGGTTTGGTGTCTGAGGTTCAGCAAAGGATGGTTTACAAAGAATAAGGCTTACGCTCCAAAAATCGAGAAAAATCAGGGTTCAAGGGTAAACAGTTTAAAGCACTCATAATATAAAACAGGAGTTATTTTGAATAATGGCGACATATTAAGAAACAGTTCGAAAATATTTACGATATATCTTGAAGAAAAGTTCAGAAGTACTTGCCTTACAGGGCCTTACAACTATTACTGATCAACTCTGAGCCGACTCTGCCGCTCAGGCTTTAACGCTCAAACATTAGACCACATTAGATTCGACTTCGACACTCAGGTTTTTCTGTTGAAACTCTACTGAGCTCGTCGGCTGCCTACTAGGTCATCTTTAGTCCAACGTTCATTTTCGGTTTCCCCGATTAGAAGCTACAGGGGCGAAATACCCTATGTTAGACGCTCAGTTATGCTTGATATATCCTCGCTAACAACCTATACATACTATAGCATATTCCGACTCGTAATTATTCAGGTTATAATAACACAAACAATAATTAGGGTTTCACATTCTTGAAATCGGTTCAGTGTTCGTTTTCAGAAAATACGTATACTCATCATTTTACGAAATTAGGGTTACTGAGTTTTGGACAGAACGTTCACCACAACATACAATCAAGTTCGTATAAAGTATAAGTATATATATTCACTCGACGTCCCGATAATTATCGGATACGTTCCCGTATTTTCGTAGTTCAATTTCCCGAAAATCGGGCAGCGTCCCCTTCGTTTATCGGACTACCCGTCGAATACAATTGACGTCAAACCACAACAAGCACAACAATCACACCCATAATCCATAATCCAGACCAATTTCATATCCCAAATGCCAATACAATTTCTAAAATAATTATCTCTTTTTCCTTTTGAATAATAACTTTACGAACTAAATTATTTATTCAAAATTTTATATTTTTAATTTGTAAGACTCAGAAATAATTCATCATTGCCCAACATCCTTCAACTCAACGAGTTCATCGCTGACGGCGGTATAATTTCAACGGTACCCTTACGGATTTCCTGTCGAAATTCCACCATAACTTTGAACCCAAATAATATATACATAATTCGTAGCAATCACCGAAATAATCATCGGAATTAAAATCAGAATATTTAAATCAGAATCACAAAACATCACTTGAATTTCTGGAAGAACGAGACCAACCGCACAGACACAACTGCCTGCACAAAATAATACCCTCAACTGGCATATACATACACTCGGTTGTGTGTATATATACACCAATAGACAGAACGGAGATCAAGGCCACAGGGTCACCGGATTAATCACCGGCGATGTGAACGGAAAGGAGAAACAGGCACAGTTACTATCGAGGAGAAACAGAGCGAGAAAAGAGAGATTCGTGGGAGAGAAAGAAGAGAAAGAGAGGGGCGTGAGAGAGATCGAGAGGGAGCAGAAGAGAGATTGAGAGGATGGGGTGAGGGAGTGCAGCATGTGTGTTTTTTGCTCCCCTTTTTTTCCCCCAGCCCACTATCTGACACGTATACAAAAAAAACATGGACACGTATTGATATTCTGATTGCAAGCCTATTTCCATACCGCTTTAATCTATTTAATGGTACATAGCGGTGAATCATTTTTAATCGAAATAATATCAATGTAGTCTTAAAATTTTCTAAATATCCCGAAACTAATAAAATAAAATTTTCATAATTTTTAAAGAAATTTTGAAACGCAACTCTTACCCGCATTTTAATATTAACGAACCGAGCTGTATTTAAAACAATTTCAGAAAATTAAGAAAATAGTCTTAAAATATTACAAATATCCCGAAGTTTATAAAAACATAAATTTCGTAATTTTAAAATAATTTATGAAATGCCACGTATACCCGCTTTTATTGATTAAACGAATCAATACGCGGGTGAAAATAATCCCGAAAATTTCCAAAATAAATTTAAAATTCTCGAAATATTCCAAACTTAAATAAATATGAGTTTCATAATTTTTGAAGAAATCTGGAATTAAATACAGATTTTACAAATAAATGTAATCAGAAAATCATACAGGACTAAATAATTGATGAAATATTGATTTTTAAGTTTTGTAAAATCCCAAAAATAGATATTGTAATTATAAAACCAGTAAAACAATTTTGAGACAATCCACATATTTATACAAATAAATTTACATTAAATCCACTTTTTGAAAATGAAAATAATTACATACGATTCCATAATTAACCACGCGCACAACCCGGTACACTATAAATCACACACCAATAATCGAACAACACATAGCGGTCAAAACCAATACACATATTTTATTTATTTAACAATTTTTTTTATAATTACATATTTAAGTCATTCAAAATACACGAGTCGTTATATAAGGTTCACATAATCACGTAAAGCATATAGCACATAAGGCACATAATTGATTTTAGACACTTAATTATTTTTAAAATCAATACTAGACTTATACTTGCGCTAAAAACACTATCTGGCTCGATTTATCATTTTTCGGGATTTATTAGGCTCGATTCGATCCCTAATAGGGTCTACAAGCAATAAACTATCACAAGACGACTCGCTTTTGGAAGAAATTATGATTTATAATTATTTTTAATGAATCGTTCCATTTTTCTGAGTCTAAGGGTCTTCGTTCACTCAAATCAAATTAACAGTTTAATTACTACACAATAAACAATATTTAATTAATTATAAATCAATTATAATAACTAATCATAATTAAATAAACCTTAATTATATTTTTAAATAATTATTTAGGAATTATTGTATTTTAAAATAATTAATCCCTAATTATTTACAAATTAT
The DNA here is from genome assembly GCF_009905375.1 of Apium graveolens. NCBI lineage: Eukaryota > Viridiplantae > Streptophyta > Magnoliopsida > Apiales > Apiaceae > Apium > Apium graveolens. The sequence continues at coordinate 211,410,042 of NC_133648.1, forward strand.
TCACAAATTAATATCAATTATACGATTAGATCGATTATTTATAAATAAATCATCGATACGAATAATTATTACGACATTCTTCGAATAAATAAACTATCGGTCGAATAATAATCCAACTTCACGATCAACTACTCATATAAACATGAGTTACTCGTATTATTCGATTAATTATCGAATTATTAGTCGTATTATTCGATTATTTTTAACCTTATTTATTAATTAATTACTTACTTATTAAGTAATACATAAACAATTAAGTTATTAAATAAATGATTAAATATTTAAATAAATAACGATATTTCGAATTTCTAAATCAATAAAATAATTTAGAAAATAATTATAAAAATTTTAGAATTTAAAACTGATTTTTATTTGATTTTTATAATTATGAAAGTATTTTCTATTTATATAAAATTAAAAGTAATTAATTGAATAATCAGATTCACAAATCAGGTTTTGGGTTCAAGGTTAAGGGGATCAAACCTGGGTCGTACACCGGGTCGACCTCGGGTCACCAAGAACAGTCGTCCCGCTGCCCAGAATCCGGCATCGGTGGTCTGTTTCCGGCGAGGCGATAACACAGCCAAAACAACATAGTCTCGTTCCGTTTTTGATTCCAAATAACTCCCCACGACTGCAGCATCCCTTCCGCCGCGACACCTCCGTCCAAACACTGTCCCTCCTCCATCTCCGGTGAAAACAGAGTATTTTCCGATGAGTTTCATCAGAAAATCGTATCTTACCCAATCGCAAACCAAACTCAATGATTATTACATGAAATCAAAGTTCTTCAGTTCGTGAATCAATTCCAACAACTTACAACAACCAAAAACGTCCATAAATTAACAAAAACGAGATCAAAAATTAATAAAAACCAAGAACTTAGGAACTATCTTCTCGGGGTTATACGAATCAATTGAACACACAAAATCATTCCTTAACTTGATATAAAGCTATTGGAATCATCAAAACAAACAAACGATTCATGTATCAAAAACGCCTAAATCGAACATAAACCCTAAAAAAATGAATTGAAAATCAAATCATTATCACATGAAATCGATGGTATAAACAGAAAGTAGGGATCATGAGGATTGTTTTGGTTACTCACATGATCGGATTGGAAAACAGAATCACAGTGAAATCTGTGATTGAATTCTCTGAATGTTCTTCACCCCCAAACCCAATATTCTTGATTTTCTGATTTTTAGTCATAATTAACTCATTAATTAATAATAAAACATGTATTTATACTACTAAAAATAATACCCCTAAATAAAAATACTACTAAAAATAATACCCCTAAATAAAATTAAGGGGGTAATTACACATCTAATAAAAATATTTGGCCCCAATTTTTATAATTTTTGGGTATTAATTATGAATTTTTAAATATCCAATAAATACAAAATAAATGTCAAAATTTCCCAAAAATTATGAATATTACAAAAATACAAAGAAAAATGATATTTGATAATTTCATAATCATATAAAAATAAAAGTGTGATTTTTGTGGGGTTTTTGACTCCCGAAGGGGTCCGGAAAAGTCTTTTCCACGAATGAGGTAAATTTGTAAAACGTCTAGGGGTTCAGAATAGCGATATGGTATAGGCTGTTCTTGGCAAAATAGGGCCAATAATTTTGTTTGAAATACGGGATTTTAAACACTATTTGAACTGTACAGGTTTTGATATAAAACATATAACTTACGATAAAACATTTAATAAATATCTGAATCACATTTTGATCAAAACAAGACACACGTAGCACATAGCAATTAGGGTTTTACGACTCAACATATTTAATTACATAATAATACATATAAATATCTTTATTATAATATAATACAAACGTAATTTTCTCGGTCGTTACGTTCTCCCCCTTAATAGGATTCTGTCCTCAGAATCACGCTATGCAAATAACTGAGGATACTTTTTAAACATATCACTCTCGAGCTCCAAGGTTGATTCTTCAACCACTGGGTTTCTCCATAAAACTCTCACTAATGATATAGACTTATTCCTTAATACTCTCTCCTGCCGATCTAAAATTCTTACCGGCTGCTCTATATACGACAAATCTGCCTAAAGTTCTATTGGCTTATACTCTATTACATGTCTTATATCAGGATTATACTTCTTAATCATGGACACATGGAATACATTATAAATATGCTGCATATGGGGCGGTAAAGCTAATTCGTACGCAACTTTTCCAACTCTCTTCAAAATTTCCAATGATCCGACGTAACGAGGCTTTAGCTTGCCTTTATTTCCAAACATTGTCAATCCTTTCCATGGCGAGGCTTTTAACAATACATGCTCTCCTTCTTGATAATCCACATCCTTTCTAGCTGGATCTGCATATTTACGATATCGACTCTGTGCTGCTTCGAGTCGCTTGCGAATAAGTTCTACTTTTTCCTTGGTCTGCTGAATTATTTTTGGACCTAGAATCTTGCGCTCTCCAACTTCATCCCAACATGTAAGTGACTTGCATTTTCTCCCATATAAAGCTTCATAAGGTGGCATTCCGATACTCGCATGATAGCTATTGTTGTAAGAGAATTCTACTAGCGGTATGTGCTCGTCCCAATTGCCTTCAAAATCTATTGCGCATACACGTTGCATATCTTCAATGGTCTGAATAGTCCTTTCACTTTACCCGTCCATCTGTGGATGATAAGTAGTACTCATGTTTAACTTGGTCCCTAGACATTCGTCGAATTGTCTCCAAAATCTTGAATTAAAACGGGGATCTCGATCCGATACACTGGACACAGGTACTCCATGACGCATCAGTATTTCCTTGAGATATAGGTGCATTAACTTATAAAGCGAAAATCTTTCGTTGATTGGAAGAAAATGTGCCGACTTCGTTAATCGGCCGATAATAACCCAAATTGCATCGTGATTTGCTTTGGTTTTTGGAAGTCCCACTACGAAATCCATAGCTAAGTGCTCCCATTTCCATTATGGAATATCTAGTGGTTGTAGTAATCCGCTCGGGCGTTAATGTTCAGCTTTGACTCTCTGGCACGTATAACACTTCTGACCCATTCCGCTATCTCTTTCTTTATATCTGGCCACCAAAAGTTTTCTTTCAGATCTCTATACATCTTGGTGCTTCCGGGATGAATTAAATATCTTGAGCTATGAGCGTCTTGCAAAATTTTCGCTTTGAATTCCGGTACATTAGGTATCCAGATCCTTAAAGCAACTCGAAAAATTCCTTTGGTGACTTTCTGACTGGTAATCTCTTCTCCTGACAAATTTTCAATTTTGTGATTCATTATTTCTTCTTGACATCTTCTTATTTTCTCCAATAATTCTATCCGGAAAGTCATTGCATAAATCATTTCAGTACAGCTTTCTGAAACCCGAACATCAATTTACAATTTATCGAATTCTTTGATCAAATCTTCTGAAGATGTTAACAGGTTCAACCTCTCCTTTCGACTCAGCGCATCTGCTATAACATTAGCTTTGCCTGGATGATAATTAATCAAGACATCGTAATCTTTGATTAGTTCTGGCCAACGTCGTTGTCGCATGTTGAGTTCTTTTTGCGTGAAAATATACTTCATACTTTTATGATCTGTGTAAATCTCACATTTCTCGCCATATAGATAATGTCTCCAGAGCTTCAGTGCGAATACAATTGCTGCTAGTTCCAGATCATGCGTCGGATATTTCTGCTCATGAGGCTTTAATTGTCTAGAAGCGTAGGCGATTACATTCTCATGTTGCATCAAAACACATCCAAGTCCTTGATAAGAAGCTTCGCTGTAAATGACAAAGTCTCCTTGATCGTCAGGTAAAACAAGTACAGGCGTGGTCACCAACCGATTCTTCAATTCTTGAAAACTTTCTTCACATTTCGCATTCCATTCAAAATTTTCATTCTTCCGGGTCAACTTTGTCAATGGCGTGGCTATTTTTGCAAAATATTTAACAAATCTTCTGTAATAACCTACTAATCCCAAGAAACTTCTGACTTCCATCGGAGTCTTCGGTCTTTCCCAATTTAAAATAGCTTCAATCTTCGCTGGATCGACTTGAATTCCTTCAACACTGATGATGTGTCCTAGAAATTGCACTTCCTTCAACAAAAATTCACATTTCGAAAATTTCGCATAAAGTTGTTCCTTCAGTAATGTTTCCAATGTCGTTCTCAAGTGCGCTACATGTTCTTCTTCGCTGGATCTGAAGGCAAAGGAGGGAAGTCTGACAACTGTGGTGAGAAAGGCCACATATCTCCTGATTGCAAAATTTCGCATAAAGTTGTTCCTTCAGTAATGATTATAAGCCGGTTCCTAATGCTCCTAGAAAGAAATGTTATAACTGTGGAAATTCTAACCATCTGGCTTCTTGTTGCAGAATAAAATAAGAACACAAACTCCTTACCTTCAAAGTCAGGAGTTAAGAGTCAGTCTGTTAGATATAGGCCACAAAACCCTTGTTTTCATTGTGGTAGTTTATGGCATTCCATTTATACTTGTAAGGTATATCATAGTTTGTACTATGATTATTATCAAATAAAACCTTCTTTAAAGAAAGTTAGCATTATTCCTTCTAGTGTAAGTTCTGATGCGAAGTATGATACTGTAAATGCTGATAAGAAAACTGTTAACATAAATTCTGATACTAAATCCGCTGCAAATGTTAACAAACTTAATAAGGCCAAATGATCCAAACAAGTCTGGGTCTTTAAAACTAATCATTAGTGGGCTTTGTGATTGCAGGGCAATAGGAAAAATATCCTAGTTTTGGACAGTGGATGTTCACGACATATGACTGGAAATAAAGCCCTGTTATCAGACTTTATGGAGAAAGCTGGCCCAAGTGTTTCTTATGGAGATGGCAACATGGGAAAAACTTTGGGATATGGCAATATCAATCTGGGGAATGTCATCATTAAAAAAGTAGCTCTAGTCTCAGGACTTAAACACAATTTGCTGAGTATAAGTCAAATCTGTGACAGAGGTTATCATGTGGATTTCTTTGAAGAACACTGTGAAGTTGTAAGCAAATCTACAGGCAAAGTTGTTCTGAAAGGATACAGGCATGGTAACATTTATGAAGCCAAGCTTTCAACAAGTACTGATAGTTCTGCAATCTGTCTGTTAAGTAGAGCATCAATTGAAGAAAGCTGGAATTGGCACAAGAAACTCTCTCATTTAAATTTCAACAATATAAATGAACTAGTCAAGAAAGATCTTGTGAGAGGACTGCCAAAATCAGTATTTGCTCCAGATGGCCTTTGTGGTTCATGTCAGAAGGCAAAACAAAGAAAATCTTCATTCAAGAGCAAGACTGAATCATCAATTCTTGAGCCTTATCACCTACTACATGTTGATCTATTTGGTCCAGTGAATGTCATGTCTATTGCAAAGAAGAAATATGTTATGGTCATAGTGGATGAGTTCACCAGATACACATGGGTGTATTTCTTTCACACAAAAAGTGAAACTGCATCTATCTTGATTGATCATGTCAAGCAACTGGATAAATTGGTCAAAGATTCAGTGAAGATCATAAGAAGTGATAATGGCACTGAGTTCAAGAATTTGATCATGGAAGAGTTCTGCAAACACCATGGAATCAAGCAGGAATTTTCTGCTCCTGGAATTCCACAGCAAAATGAAGTTGTTGAAAGAAAGAATAGAACTCTTATTGAAGCTGCACGAACAATGCTTGATGAAACAAAGCTACCAACCTATTTTTGGGTTGAAGTTGTGCAGACTGCTTGTTTTACTCAGAATGCAACACTCATTAACAAGCATGGAAAGACATCATATGAGATGGTGAAGAAAAAGAAGCCAAATCTGAAGTATTTTCATGTATTTGGATGCAAGTGTTTTGTTCTTAAGACTCATCCTGAACAGCTATCCAAATTTGATTTAAAAGCTGATGAAGGAATTTTTGTTGGATATCCACTTTCCACAAAAGCCTTCAGAGTCTACAATTTAAGAACAAGGGTTGTCATGGAATCTATCAATATCTCCTTTGATGATAAGAAGATTACTGGACTTGAAGATTTCAATGATCATGATCAGCCGAGATTTGAAAATGAAGACTTAAAATCTGATACTGAAAATCATGACAATCTAAATCCTGATACTGCAAACTCTGATGGATTAAACTCTGATGTTATTGAAACTGTGGTGACTACGCCAAAGGAAGATGCACCTGTGCAGGGGGAGCATACTGAAGATAGAATCACATCTCAAGAAGCATCAGAACCTACAACTGGCTCTTCAAGTTCTGATTCATCAAGTTCTGATGAGCCAAGTTCTGATAATTCTGGAAACTCAATTTCTGAAGGATCCAACTCAGAGAGCATAATTGCAGGGGGAGCATCAGAAAATGTTGATGAGGATAGCATGGATCATGGGGGAGCATCCAGTTCTAGAGAAAACCTTCCATCTGTAAGGAAGTGGACTAAATCACATACACCTGAGTTAATAATTGGAAATCCTGATGCAGGTGTCAGAACTAGAACAGCTACTTCAAATGAATGTCTCTATAATTCTTTTCTTTCTCAGACTGAACCAAAGAAAGTGGAAGAAGCTCTTCAAGATGCTGATTGGGTGCAAGCAATGCAGGCAGAGTTAAATGAATTTGAAAGAAACAAAGTCTGGACCCTAGTGCCAAGACCAAAGAACAGATCTGTTGTTGGTACACAGTGGGTGTTCAGAAACAAAACTGATAGTGATGGCAAAATTACAAGGAATAAAGCAAGGCTGGTTGCAAAAGGATATTCTTAACAGGAGGGAATTGATTATGATGAAACATTTGCACCAGTTACTAGATTGGAAGCCATAAGGATATTTTTGGCTTATGCTGCTCACAAAAAGTTTACTGTCTTTCAAATGGATTTGAAAAGTGCTTTTCTCAATGAAGAATTGGAAGAGGAAGTATATGTTGAACAACCTCCAGGCTTTGTAGATTCCAAATTTCCAAATCATGTCTACAGGCTTGATAAAGCACTTTATGGCCTTAAGCAAGCTCCAAGAGCATGGTATCGGACTTTAGCTCAGTTTCTTCTGGAAAGTGGATTTAACAGAGGAACTATTGGTGCAGATATATGTTGATGATATCATTTTTGGTTCTACAAATGATAGACTTTGCAAGAAGTTTGCCAAACTGATGCAGTCAAGATATCAAATGAGTATGATGGGGGAACTTAGCTATTTTCTGGGCCTTCAAGTCAAGGAGAATGAAGAAGGCACTTTTATTTGTCAATCCAAGTACACCAGAAATTTGCTGAAGAAATTTGGAATGCAAGATTGTTCAAGTGCATCCACTCTCATGGCCACTGCAACAAAATTGGATAAGGATACTGGTATATCAGTAGATATTACTGATTACAGAGGTATGATTGGCTCTCTACTCTATCTAACTGCTAGTAGACCTGATATCATGTATGTTACCTGTCTTTGTGCGAGATTTCAAGCAGATCCAAGAGAACCTCACTTAACAGCTGTGAAAAGAATTTTTCAAGTAACTTAAGGGTACAGCTGATCTGGGATTGTGGTATCTTAGAGAATCAGACTTTAAACTAATAGGTTACTCAGATGCAGATTTTGCAGGATGCAAAATTGACAGGAAAAGCACAAGTGGAAGCTGCTAATTTCTTGGAGAAAGATTGGTTTCTTGGTTTAGCAAGAAATAAAAGTCAATTTCCACATCAACTGCAGAAGCAGAGTACATTGCTGCAGGAAGCTGTTGTGCACAGATTCTTTGGATGAAGAATCAGTTACTAAATTATGGGTTAACATATTTAAAATCCCTATTTACTGTGATAATTAAAGTGTTATAGCTATGACACGTAATCCAGTTCAACACTCAATGACAAAGCACATCAGCATTAGGTACCACTTCATAAGGGAACATGTGGATAAAGGTACAGTGGAATTGCATTTTATTTCAACAGATCAACAACTAGCAGATATCTTCACAAAACCACTGTGTGAAGCTACTTTTACAAGATTGGTAAATGAACTTGGAATGGTTTCAGGTTCTTTCTCTAAGTCTGCTTAGTTTATGTTCTGTTTCATCAGATTTTATAATCAGTATTTACAAATATTACTATCTTTGTATATTTTGTGCTTAATTGAAAATTGCTTAAATACTGATTGTTGTCTGATGTGAATTTCTAAACTCTGATAATGATATGCATGCTTCTGTGACTATTCAATCCAATGATGATAACTGTGCTAAATGTTGATCTAGTAGTCTTTAATATACTAAAGTCCCATGTTTGAAGTAATTGTTTACGTGGAAATCTTTTGACACAAGCAAATTCTAATATTGAGCTTAGTTAAGTTTACTTTGTCTATCTTATTACTAAGTCAAAAACTAGAATAATGTTTCTTATCTGTTAAGTTCTGATGTTAGTAAATCCAGTGAATGTACTAAGTGCTGATAAGCCTCACTTACCAAAAGAAAAGGAAAAGAAAAAGAAATAAAAATCAGGTACTCCTTTGAGTTCTAGAGTAAAAATGTGGAAGGGAAGACCCAAGTGCATTGTTGGTATTAAGTAATATGCATCAGAAAAGCAAAATAAATATTTTCTTGGTGACTTTTCACACTCTATGATTACTGGAGAAATACTCTGATAATATCATAAATTCTGATAAGCAGTCATGACTCACTTACACTGAGAAGCCACTGTAAAATAGAATTTCAAAAGATGCATAAAATGAGCACAAAATAGTTTAGGTGAATTCATGCATGAACTCATTCTAAAGTAGACTTCAGAATCATGACAGATTTTGAGCAAAGTTCTTAGTTATGCCTTATTTCTAAGATGTCCTGAAGTGAATCAGACTTTAATCTTTATTTGATATTTAGCTTACTGCACACACATACACTCCATATGAATGATGAAAATTACTGTGGTGATAAATGTTGTTTTAGATGAACGTTTAAGTGTCAGTTGCTAAATTCTGAGGACAAGTAATGATGGAAGTTCTGATGATTAAGTTCTGAAGAAACGAAATCAAAATTTGTGTGAAGAATTACAAAAATAGGCATTCACTTTTCGAGGTAAGGAATCATGTTCTGATGACTGTTAAATTCTGATATAAGTCTAAGTTCTGATATTAAATTCTGATTCTTTACTTGATTATTTGTGGTTAAAATATGAAATAGTCTTATTTAAAATCAGAATATGTTTGGGTGAGATATTAACAATCAACATAATTTGGGTTAGTGGTACTCGTCTATGCACAGTAATTTTTACTTGTTTCGTGTGCGCATTAAATCCTGTTTTAAGCTTCCAATGGTTGTTATTATTCTCATCAGTCTAGGGAGATGAGGTATAATTATTTCTACTTGTAACCATTCAATTTTCCTTGCATCTCTTGGTATTCTATTGGTAACCAACACCTCATTCCAGCCAACACATCTCTCATTTTCTCTCAAACTCATTTTTTTTTCACTCATCAAAAATATGGTTCATTGCAACTTAGTTCTGAACTATGACACTTTCACTATCGAGTTGAGGTGTACTGAATGGCAGCAGGAGTGGCATGTCACTGCCATTCCTGATGAAATCTGGGACTCAGTTCCCCAAGAGGTTCTCACAGACCTCTTATTCTTCTACATGGACTATCATCGCCATCTTGAGCGTCTAGAAGAGGAAATGAGAGAAGCTCTCCGACAGCAAGAACGGATCATTCGTCTTGCTGTTCTTTTTGTTGAGAGTAGAAAGAAGAAATAATTTTTATCTATCTGTTTCTCTTCACCATCAGCTTTGTCTGGCTTCTTAGCTTAGGACTAAAGCTGTTGATGTTAGGATTTGTAGCTTAGGACAATCTTTTAATTTTAAGCATGTAATTTAAATTTCATGAAATGTATTTGCTCAATATATTAATGAAATTTTATATTTTTGCAAGATTTTGTCTCTGAGTCGTTTCATATTCTGATAATATTATAAATCCTGATACTAAACATATTCTGATGACCTTTTTAGCTCTGATACAAATCAAGTTCTGATTCTGACGTGGCAGTATTTATTTACTTGGTTTATTTATGGTCATTCTCTCATTGGTCATATTTTTACAGAATATTGGTAAAGCAGTAATAATAATTTATTAAGTGGGAACAGTTTTAAAATTTAAAATAAAACTGAACGTCCTTGATTAATGGGATTACTTGGTAAGTGGAACAGTTTTTCCTTGAAAAACTGCATTTGATAAGTAATGATTAATGAATACCCGTGCCCATTAATTATCTTTTACTACTGCATGTCTGACAGGTGTCTCAACGGTTACTTTTTCTACCGTGTATAAGAAAAAGAGATAAAAGATTGTAAAATCTTTTATTTACTTTCATATTTTATCTCTCTCTTTTTACTTTTATTCTCTCTCATCTACTGATGATTTTTCATTCAGACATTTTCTCAAACACCTTACAGGCAATTTTCTTTCTCACGAATTTCTCATGGCACCCAAGGACATAATTTTTGATGGAGCTACGTTTGTTCCTAATAACTTCTCTGCTATTCTTAGCAAGTCAGAAGCCCCATCTGAACTTCACTTCATTCAGGACTTTCTTCCTAGTTATGATATTGGGTATGCTCTGACTGAACCCGAAGCAGTCTCTAGTACTCAAGTATTGGAGTTCTGGAGAAGTGGTGTATATGATGATGGTGGTGGTCAAGGGTCCCCAAGTATTATTTTTTCATCAGGGGAGGATGAGTATGTTGTGACATTGTCTACGGTTCGACAAGCACTGCAGCTACTTGAGAACTGTGTCTATTCTATTGTTGAAGATCCAGTTCTTCAAAACATGATGGCCAGTCTGGGATATGAGAGGACATTAGAAAAGCTGGGCCAGTTGAAGAGATCTTTCATAAGGAGGGAATGAAGTTTCTTTCTTGATTGCATAACCAAGGCTTTTACAAACAAATGTTCCAATTTTGATGCAATTCCCATATTCAGCCAACAAATTGGGCATGCACTCATAAATCAAACTGATTTTGACTATGCAAGTGCTGTCTTAGGTTTATTGGGGACAGAATGAATGAAGATAAATCTACTGTTTATTTTGCTAGATTCTAGCAGCTTATCTATAGTTACTGTTGTGATAATAAGCCCCGAAATGCTAGTGAATTAATTTCATCATTCAGAATAGCTAAAAGAGCTTTTACTGACTTATTATCTACTGATAATAAGAAGGCTGTGTTAAGACCCCTCTTAATTCCTTTATCTGTCAAACAAGCCTTAATAACCTATGATCCCGTTAAATACACTGCACTATATCCTGATGTCCAACCGTCTGTACCTCATCCATCAGCACCTACCACCTCTACTCAACCACCTCAAACTTCTCAACCTCAACCTTCAGATCCTACAGTGCAGCCTTCATCTTCCAAACCTAAGAGGACTAAGAAAGTACCTCAGACACAACAGAAGAGAAGGAGATTCATTCTACGAGATGAATCAAATGCTGAGGAACAGGTTCCTGTATTAGAACCTGTTGTTCGAGAACCTGCGATGGTCTCTTCTCAGGAGGATGTTGATATTGGGAGTTCTATGTAATAACCCCAATTTTTGGGAAATTTTGAAACCCTTAGGAATAGTGTTTTTGCTGAATGAGAAAACTTTTAATGCCACACTATGTAGGGGTTCTGATATGGATATTCTGAGATTTTATTAGTACTTTATACGGGATATAAGTGTATGTAAAGATCGTCAGAATTCAAATCCGAACACTTGGATTTTTCCCGGAAACCCACTAGATACGGAGAGAATTGAGTATAAGGTAACAGGATAAAAAGGATTTAAATTAAAGGATTATAATAGAGGATCATAAAAAGGAATATAATGTATTGAGAAAGGTTAAGGGAACCTAAGTAATAAGATCCCGGGTATGATCCTTCAAACGATAAACGAGAACGAAAGTTAAGCGAACCGTATAGCAGATCAGCGGTCATTAGGCAAACAATTAGGAAGTTAATCAAAGGGATTAGAGTGAGTGATGTCACCCAACCAATGAGAGGAGGACAAAGAGGGAAGGATGATATCACAACATGACATAGGCATGACATGGGAAGGAAGGAGGTGTGGTTGAATGAGAACCACACAAATTCAAGGGCAACAAGGTAATTAACTAAATCAAACACAAAAACAAGTCAACCAAGCCAAGCAAAATCATTTTTCATCAAAATCAAAAAGCAACCAAGGCATGGTTCATCTTTGCTCTCGGCTTTATACTATTGCAATTGGGAAAGAATTCAAAACTCAAGATCCAAGCCTCCTAAATTGGTGAGTTAATTCCCTAATCATCTTCATGCTTAGTTAGGGCTATATCATGAGTTTAAGCCATCAATTCCTTCTCCATCTTCTTCATTTAATCAAAGAAGAAGACAATGAATAGTGTTTTCAAGTTTTTAACTTGATATTTTTCTTGTTTTCCTTGAAGATCCAAGCATTCCTAAGACTTCTCAAAGCTTCTTAAGGCTTCCTAGCTACTCTCACCACTTCAAGGAAGGTATACCATCTCCAAACCCTAGATTCCTATGTATTATAAGATGATTTTGATTAGTAGGGTGATATTGTAGCTTGTTGTTGTGATTAGAGTTTGGGATTTGAAATGGTAGTGAAATGGAATGGTAAATGTTGTTGTTTTGATTAAAAGAACTTAAGTATGATTAAAGTTAAGCTTAGGCATAAGTATGAATGTTAAAATTGAATTTGTTGGGGTTGTTATGATGTGATAAGGATGGATGTTGGTTGTATGTTGGATTTGAGGTTGGTTTGTGGTTGGTTTTGAATGGTTTAAAATTGGGAAATCGCGTAAACATAGCCGTCGTAATGTCCGATTTTCTTTAGACTGTTTTTGTGCATAACATTAGGACCCAAGAACCCCCTGCTAGATTATGACCATTGCTATTTTTAGATAGCTCATGTTACGAGCTTCGTTTTGATATGTAGTTCGTTCGATTCCGATGCACGGTTTAGGAGAAACGACCGTTTCAAGTAACGGCGTTTCGCGAACGAAACTTTTCCCCTCGCCTTACTTTAAAACATAGGTTAAAGACCAAAAAGGGTTAATTAATGTATGAAACATTTATGGTAAGTGTGTTAGGCAGTTGGTAAGACACTCGCGAAGGAATCGCCTTAAAACTCATAAAGGTTAAATTATTAAAAATGGTGGAGCCGAGGGTACTCGAGTGACTTACGAGAACCAGCGAGCGCAAAATAAGCGTTAGAGTCTAAGTTAGTTAAAGTATAGATTTACAAGTGACTTTGGTTTAATTCCAACTTACTTGTTGTTTATAGGTTACCAGACTCGTCCCGAGCCTTTTATCACCCCAAGTCGCTCATGCAAGTTTTCTACCCGTTATAACTGTTGTTGTGATGTATATATGTATATGCATTATCTTGCGATAGATGCATGTTGGTTAATTAGCAAATGTTGCAATATATTGAAGCATGCTGCTATGATATATATATATGCATGCCTGTCTCGTATTCTTTCCATATATATCTGTTAATTCAGTTGATAATACCTATGCTAGAGGATAGCGGTAATTTGCATATACCCTTAGTATAGGGACCCAAAGGTGGAAATATTTTCTAAAACCGGGAGTCGAGGATCCCGAGTATGTTTTGTATATATGGATATAAATATATATATATATATATACTTATATATATATATAGTCATAGTTTTCAAAACTATAAATCGAATAAGGTTTATTCGATAACTTTAACTTTATTTTATTATTGAATATTATTTCGAATATTATTCGAAGGTGTATGACTCCTTTATATTAAATGAATATTATTTTGAATATTCATTCGAGGACTTATGACTCCTTTTATTTTATTAAATGAATATTATTTTGAATATTCATTCGAGGACTTATGACTCCTTTTATTTTATTAAATGAATATTATTTTGAATATTCATTCGAGGACTTATGACTCCTTTTATTTTATTAAATGAATATTATTTTGAATATTCATCCGAGGACTTATGACTCCTTTTATTTTATTATTTGAATATTATTTGAATATTCATTCGAGGGTTTATGACTCAGTTTATATTATTTAATGAATATTATTTGAATATTCATTTGAGGATCTATGACTCCGATTATTTGCTGAGATATATTCTTTATTTTATTAAAGAATAAGGTGTCGATAATCAAACTTATTTTCGATTATTCAAATAAAGATAGTACTTTCATATAAGTATATCTTTGGTTATTTAATACTCGTTTCAAGTATAAATTTTAATACTTCTACTTCAATTATTTTTATAAAGATTATTCTTTATGGGAATATTGTTTAAATAATAATATTCAGTCATTTTTCTAAATATTCTGGGGACTGATTTACTTCATTAAATCAGCTTTACTCCAAACACTCTATAAAGTGTTTTCGAGTCTTCAAAATGATTTTTAAAAGTTAGAGCGGATCCCAAAACTCATTTTTATATTTAAGATCTTCCTTTTTAAGGGGATTTAAATACTCGCTCAAAACCTGAGGGATCCGGCTCTGTGGTGTATTTTATATTCGCAACAAGGTTGCAGTTTTGGTAAATGAATTGATTACTTACCCAACGTTCGGGAAGTAAGTCCATCTATTGAGTCGGCATAAGCAACATGGGCTCAGTGGGCGTCCATGATAGTGTAAGTGGCTCAGTGGGAGTCCATCAAATGCATAAGTGGCTGAGTGACAGTCCAGCATAAGGTCCTATTACGACCAGGGTGATGACCAGTGGGGAATTCGTCCATCTACAGTAGAAAAGGTTACTTATGGGTATCTTTGCCTGATCAGCAAGATACCTGGTTTATGCCAAAAAAAAAATTATTTTCCTTTCCAAATTTATTGGATATTGCAACTCTGTTCATACTTTACATGACAGAGGTTTTCAGGAAATGTATAAAGAAGATGTATATGTGGATATATATATATATATCAGAACTTAATGAAGTATATCCTAACTTCATTTCCTTTAATAATATTTCAAAGATTGAATCTATTCAAGTCTTATCTTGTGGTCTCATCAGTGGGATGAACTTTTGAAATTAATTATAACTTGAACGGTGGTAGTTCAAGTAGTATTTGGAAAAGATATAAGTATATTGGAGTATCTTGTAACTTCATCTTTTAAACTTATATCTAGTTAATAATTGTCTTATGAATGACAAAGATTTTCAGAAAAACGTTGAGACAAGGTTAGATATATGAGATCACCTTGCAACGATATTTTTTATACAGTTATACACTGGGACTTTGTGTATATTATGCATGGAAGAGGACTTCCAATATTTTGAAAAGTATATATGTATATATATATATACTGAATATTTTGCGACTTCATCGCATTAAGTTATCAACTTGGTTCATTTCTTTTGACGAAGACTTTCATGAGTATTATGAGTAGGCTCATATATTGTTAATCATTATACATATTATTTTGATGGGCTTGCTGCTCACCCTTGCTTTCTTCTTTCATCACACAACATCAGATAGATAAGATGAACAGGACCAAGCTCCCAATTCGCAAGCGGATAGGAAACTTTCCGCAGCTTTCTGCAAGCGTTGAGGCCGCTGTAGCTGAGGTATAAATTACCAATAGGCTAAGTTTTCAACTAGTAATGTACCAGACTTATGTATATTATGAATTGTAATAATGGCAAAGAAATGTAAATTTATTCAGAAACCTTTTTAAGGTGTATTGACATATAGTTGTGGAATAAAACGACTTGTGATTATTTTTGGATATTCATCTCTGAGACTATAACTTGTAGTGTGTGTGTTTATTGTGGGGTCACAGTACAGAGTAGTTGATTGTGTATTAAGATTGGGTGTTATTAAGGGAAATGGAACTCGTGACAACCCGGATCCCCGACCCCGGATTTGGGGGTGTTACAGAAGTGGTATCAGAGCTAAGCGTTATAAACCTCAGAGATGATGTGACGTTAAGATAATAAGTTCACTAAGATAATAAGAACTCTTGCCAAGTTCATAGTCGGGCTACCTAACGTAGCACTGACGGTTAAAACCCTTACGGGAACCCTTATAAGTATCGTGATAGTAACATAGTTCGTTCTCGTATAGGGCAGCGGGGCACCGAACCTTGAGGTTCAGGAGCATCAGCATGAGGATGTTTTATTACAAGTTGGAGACCAAATTGTGAATTCGATGGAGTACCCTAATGAGGGACCGGATGAGGTTCAGATAGAGAATGTTGCGGTTGAGGATGTTATTCCGGAAAGGATTGTGGCTGAGGAGGATCTCATGGAGGATCCTGATGAGAATGAAGAGAGGACCGCTGAGGAACAGATGACCGTAGTCAGGGCGACTACCAGAGCAAGAATGGCCGCGAGGGTGGCACTAGAGGATGAAGAGTTACCAAGGGCACAAAGGTTAATAAGGGCAGAAGGAGTGGGGCCTTCCACGACCCCAATTATACCAGTATCAGACCCTCTTCCAGAGGCTCCTGTAGACATCCATGAGGTTCCACCAATTCCTGTTCCCTCCCCTGTACAGAGCCCAGCACATACTGAGGAAATGCCACATTTATGCCCTGCACCATTGTCACCTGATACCATGCTTGGTTATCCATTTGGATCTCCTGGGTCTGCACCACCTGCACCCCATGGACTGCTAGATGCTACCACTCAGGCTTCTCTTATCGCTGATTATCATATGACTTTGGGTGGCCTGTCAGAGGCCCGGAATGTTAGGAGTGATCTGTTGGATCGACTTACTGCACCAAGGATTGAGTATGGGATACTTCCGGCAGGATTAGCGTATAGCATGGAAAGGATTGAGGCTACCACCCGTGTTACAGCTAGAGGCCATCTTGAGGGTCAGGTTGATCCAGCTCTACTTGCGACTATCTTAGACCTCATCACCTCTGTGATGGAGCAGGTTAGGGATGTCGTGCGTGCTCGCATCTCTTAATCCATGGTAGTGTGCAGAGCCAGAGCAATCAAACAAGGGTTTCATGTAGCACCGCTTTTGGAGGATTAGCCTAAGTTATGAATGATTAGTTTTAATGACGAGATGACTATCTATGGTAGTACTTTTGGGATAGGAGCGATAAGTTCATATGATGTAATCCTCTTTAATATATTCAGTTGTTGTACCCTCGAACAAATGGTTATGTATGTATTCGTTAATTTCAGTTCAGATCAGTTTGTTTGTGATAAAATCACATTGTTAATTGCTCTATTAACACTTAAGAGAGTGTCATGAAGTTCATCGAACTTGAGAATTCATAATTTGCAATCGTGCAAGGACTAAACGAGGGGAAGTCTTAAGCAAAGTAAGTAAGACAAATATCCGGAGATTCTCAAAATTTTCCAAGTAATATGCCCCCACAAGGAATAAGATTAGGGGCAAACCTTGAATGTGATAATCAGGGAGGTTACAATTAAGATATAAAGAATCCGGAATATAATAAAGTGGAAAATGAAGATTTTAAATTAAAAGATGACCCCAATTATGGGGAGTAGGAAGAAGTATTTAGACTAAGACAGCAGAAGTCGAGCGAGATAAGGAGACCCGAGACGGTACTCCTATACGGAAATTCATGAACCTGTCTAAACAGAACTTATATTTTATTCCCAACGACCACCTTGAGGAAACAATGTGGTGTGAAATTCTTTCAGGACCTCTAAGTCCCTAAGCTCTCAGAGTTCCAAGGAACAAGCTGACCCAGTCGAAGCAAGAGCCTGGCTAAAGGAAATATAGGAATCATTTGAGATTCTAAATGATTGACGAATCACAAAAGACTGTTTTTATCACTTACCCTCCTAAAAGAGAGGCCACCTGCTGGTGAAAGACCAAGAAAGGCACGGAGCCAGAGGTTAGAATAAACTGATTTAAGTTCAGTCAATTGTTTTCGGGAAAGTAATTTCCAAGGTTATGGAGATTGTGTAAAAGCTTTAGAGTCAGAACAAAGGCAGACGAGTATGATAAATTATGAATCTAAGTTGTAAAAGTTGTCAAGATTCGTTCTGAGGACACGAATCCAGAATGACGGGATGTTTGAAATCAATGCTTATATTGTGATTGGTTTGTGAAATAATGATAAGAGAAAGGAAAATAAAAAGAAACTGAAGTGGAAAGGAATATAAAGGCAATAGAGTTTGAGGAATGATAAGGGAGTTGGGTATGAGGAAACCCTAAAGACTCATAGCAATAGAAATAGAAAAGTATGTAATCGTCAGGATGATGATGATCCACCATGAGTTAAAATTGATGGTTGAAGGCATAAGAGATACATATATTGTACCCCCTTTAAGTTGGGAGGATTCGAGGAAACCTTGAAATAGTTCGAAGGATAAATAATGAGATGCGGATAGACTGAGGAGACAAGGAAGTAAGAAATTAGGAAAAATTGGATGAAGGAAGTGACCTTCAAGAATGTGAAGTGTAAGACCGGTGGCTTGATACCCAGAAAGGGAGACGCCAGGTATGAAAGATATCCCAACATTGAGGTGCTGTTGAGATAAACAACAAAAGTAAATATGGAATTATTAAGAAGAAGTTCACGTTGAACACGACCAATATCTTCCAGAACATCCCTGTTGTCATTACCAAATTAGGAAAGAAAAGCGGATAACCGCTGTTATCTTTTGGAGGCCCTAATTGATTGACCTCATTTGGAATACAGATGTTATTGTGAAATTAGGCATATATTATCGAGGTGGGAATGATTGAATAAGACACCCTTATCAGGGATATATGACTTGATTTATCCATGGAAGGATGCATGTACCTTTTAAAGGTGGAATTAAGGATAGAACATTGGTAACTTAAAATGAATCCTAGGGGACTGCATAAAGGTTGGCATGTCACCCTTAATAGGGACAGTATGAGTTTTGACAGTATGATTGGGAAAGGGTTAGGGTAAACAACAACCTTTAAGAATCAGTGGAGAAATTTTTCAGAAGAATATAGACAATGGTTCTAGTATTAGTAAATGGTATTGTGATATGCCCTGTATCTAGGGAATACAGGAGGAACGATTGAAGGATAACCTTAAAGGTTTTACAAGGAAAAAAGGTAATATTCTAAATTCTCAAGAATAGAAATATGGATAAAGGACATATGACGTAATTATAATGATGCCAAGTGGGGCACGTGTTAAACCACGAGAAAGTATGGATCGAACCAGTAATGGTCGAAATTGTTCAGGGCAATTAGGACTTAAGATAAAAGATGTTCTAATTATGATTGAGAGTCAGTCATGATAGTGATTAACCTCTAAAGACTGAGGGGATAACTTATGGAAAAATGGTAATTTTTTTACTCATCAGATTTTAAGGAAAGCATTTCCACATAAGCTGTGATTGAAATAAGGTAGAAAATTTATTTGGAGGTGGTTAAAATGACATTGACTGTAAGAAAATTTTACTAACAGGAAAGGCCAAAGAGGTGGCCGACACTTTAAATGTAAGAGGATAATTATAGGCGCTCGTGCGAGAGGAATACAGTGATGATGGTTAAAGCTGTGAAGGTTGTATTATGGTTTGGAAGATTGACATTCCTTCTGATGACTGTGCAATACCCAACCGTAATAGTAGTTGGTAAAGGTTTAATTCATGTAATCGCCATGAGCGGGCTATCTATCTCATAAGATCCTATCTTGAGAATAATCCAGGACCATATTTCAAAAAGGACTAAACGAACCTTTGAGTTAAGTCTTCTATTGAAGGCATATGATTAAGAATGGTATTAACCTGCTATCGTTCCTTTGAGCGAAACTCTTCTGCAATTTTATCTGCTTCATGTCATGTATGTATGTCAGAATCAGGAGTGTACTCCATGTATCATGAATGGTGATTATGTTACCTCCTTAGAAGGATTTGATACGACATGTATGGACTCCGTATGGTTAGATATTAAGACTTCATGGAAAATGAATGACTACAGTAGGTCAGTGGTGGACCATAGTAAGGCAGCAATGATTCTTCGAGTATTGAGCTGAATACAACCGTGAGAGTTGTATTGGAATGGGTGTTGAGATTGAGTACCACTAATCGGGTCGTGGTAGTGTATAAGTTATCATTGATAGACTAATTAAGTAGAGTATCTACCTAGTGAATAATTATTCTTTCTTATCAATAGAGAGTCGTATTATTATACGAGGAAGGTTGCGGTGCAAGCATAGAATTCTAGTAACGATGATGTATAGAATGAGATCCCAGGTTCGATTTTCGAAATCGAGGGAGTTTCAAAGGTGATTGTGTATAAGCTCGAGGAAGAGCATGGGTCCATAGAATGATGGACGGAATAGCAAATATTTAGGCATGTGAAATACGATGCTATAATACTTGATGTTGATATAAATACATATATGTTTTGTTCTCCTAAGACAAACCTCTATAGTTCAGAGGTAGGTTCCAAGCCAGATATTTTATGGCAATATTTTTTCATATATACAATTCTCTTCAATTCGTTCTTTTCTCTTCTTTTCATTTCATGTAAGCTGAGAAGAACAACCCTTCTAGAAAGGGGAGGTATTGCCGAATGACTATCTATCTGTGTGATAGAAGCCTAGTAGGATACCATCTATTGTTTAATTGCTTATCAAGTACTAAAGGCTGGCCACCTTCTGTACTAACTATGCGATATAACAAGTGTTCATGATCATAGTGATCTCTCAATAAATTCTTTTACTTCTATATGAAGGATTAAGCTTTCGAAGATAGAAGCAGCTGAAAAAGGATAATAAAATTGTGATAGTATTCGGGATGGAAACACATTCGTGATACTAAGGTTGACGTGGTTATTAAAAGGTTATAGAACGCTAACGAGCAAAAGCATAACCAGTATAATATTAGGAACGGAAGGTGATAGCGATTACGAACTGGAAAAGGATGGGTATTGAGAAGCAAAAGCTATAATGATTAGAAGCTATGATGAGAGTCTGTGTAATAGACTTGAAAGAATTTGGAATGATCACTTAACGCGGATTAAGTTATCTTACGACAATAGAGCATATGTCAGTATTGAGGTATCGCCTTATGAGATCCTTGAGGAAAGACAATGTCGATCTCCCTTATATTAGGATGAAGTTGTAGAGCGCAAGATACTCGGACCCGTAGTAGTCCAAAGGACCAGGGATATAATAGATCTAATCAGAGGACGACTGGTAGTAGCCAGGAAGGACATAAGAAGTATGTCGATTTGACACGAAAGGACAAAGAATAGGAAGGAGGCAACCTTGTATTGTTAAAAGTATTCCCTTGTAAAGAATTAATGAGATTCGGAAAGAAAGGAAAGCTAAGTCCACCAATTGTTGGACCCTTGGATATATTAAGAAGTATTGGGAAGTTAGCATATGAGCTAGCCTTACCCCAGAACATGTAGCAAGTCATAACGTGTTTCATGTATCAATGTTAAGAAAGTGTAATTCGGATGCCAGATAAATAGGGGCATAGGAGCGCATAGACATGCAGCCAGACGTAACCTATATGGAGCAACCAGGAAGGGTATAGATTAAGAAGGAACGAGTGCTTAGGAGAAGGGTTATCAAACTAGTAAGAGTTTGATGGTAGAACCACAATGGGAAAAATTGACTTGAGAGTTAGAAAGTGTAATGATAAGAAAGTATCCCTATTCATTTCTATCTGATTCCGGGACGGAACCCTTTTAAGGACGGGAGACTGTAATAACCCCAATTTTTGGGAAATTTTGAAACCCTTAGGAATAATGTTTTTGCTGAATGAGAAAACTTTTAATGCCACACTATGTAGGGGTTCTGATATGGATATTCTGAGATTTTATTAGTACTTTATATGGGATATAAGTGTATGTAAAGATCGTCAGAATCCAAATCCGAACACTTGGATTTTTCCCGGAAACCCACTAGATACGGAGAGAATTGAGTATAAGGTAACAGGATAAAAAGGATTTAAATTAAAGGATTATAATAGAGGATCATAAAAAGGAATATAATGTATTGAGAAAGGTTAAGGGAACCTAAGTAATAAGATCCCGGGTATGATCCTTCAAACGATAAACGAGAACGAAAGTTAAGCGAACCGTATAGCAGATCAGCGGTCATTAGGCAAACAATTAGGAAGTTAATCAAAGGGATTAGAGTGAGTGATATCACCCAACCATGAGAGGAGGACAAAGAGGGAAGGATGACATCACAACATGACATAGGCATGACATGGGAAGGAAGGAGGTGTGGTTGAATGAGAACCACACAAATTCAAGGGCAACAAGGTAATTAACTAAATCAAACACAAAAACAAGTCAACCAAGCCAAGCAAAATCATTTTTCATTCAAAAAGCAACCAAGGCATGGTTCATCTTTGCTCTCGGCTTTTTACTATTGCAATTGGGCAAGAATTCAAAACTCAAGATCCAAGCCTCCTAAATTGGTGAGTTAATTCCCTAATCATCTTCATGCTTAGTTAGGGCTATATCATGAGTTTAAGCCATCAATTCCTTCTCCATCTTCTTCATTTAATCAAAGAAGAAGACAATGAATAGTGTTTTCAAGTTTTTAACTTGATATTTTTCTTGTTTTCCTTGAAGATCCAAGCATTCCTAAGACTTCTCAAAGCTTCTTAAGGCTTCCTAGCTACTCTCACCACTTCAAGGAAGGTATACCATCTCCAAACCCTAGATTCCTATGTATTATAAGATGATTTTGATTAGTAGGGTGATATTGTAGCTTGTTGTTGTGATTAGAGTTTGGGATTTGAAATGGTAGTGAAATGGAATGGTAAATGTTGTTGTTTTGATTAAAAGAACTTAAGTATGATTAAAGTTAAGATTAGGCATAAGTATGAATGTTAAAATTGAATTTGTTGGGGTTGTTATGATGTTATAAGGATGGATGTTGGTTGTATGTTGGATTTGAGGTTGGTTTGTGGTTGGTTTTGAATGGTTTAAAATTGGGAAATCGCGTAAACATAGCCGTCGTAACGTCCGATTTTCTTTAGACTGTTTTTGTGCATAACATTAGGACCCGAGAACCCCCTGCTATATTATGATCATTGCTATGTTTAGATAGCTCATGTTACGAGCTTCGTTTTGATATGTAGTTCGTTCGATTCCGATGCACGGTTTAGAAGAAACAACCGTTTCAAGTAACGGCGTTTCGCGAACGAAACTTTTCCCCTCGCCTTACTTTGAAACATAGGTTAAAGACCAAAAAGGGTTCATTAATGTATGAAACATTTATGGTAAGTGTGTTAGGCAGTTGGTAAGACACTCGCAAAGGAATCGCCTTAAATCTCATAAAGGTTAAATTATTAAAAATGGTGGAGCCGAGGGTACTCGAGTGACTTAAGAGAACCAGCGACCGCAAAATAAGCGTTAGAGTCTAAGTTAGTTAAAGTATAGATTTACAAGTGACTTTGGTTTAATTCCAACTTACTTGTTGTTTATAGGTTACCAGACTCGTCCCGAGCCTTTTATCACCCCAAGTCGCTCAGGCAAGTTTTCTACCCGTTATAACTGTTGTTGTGATGTATATATGTATATGCATTATCTTGCGATAGATGCATGTTGGTTAATTAGCAAATGTTGCAATATATTGAAGCATGCTGCTATGATATATATATATGCATGCCTGTCTCGTATTCTTTCCATATATATCTGTTGATTCAGTTGATAATACCTATGCTAGAGGATAGCGGTAATTTGCATATACCCTTAGTATAGGGACCCAAAGGTGGAAATATTTTCTAAAACCGGCAGTCGATCCCGAGTAGGTTTTGTATATATGGATATAAATATAAATATATATATACTTATATATATATATGGTCATAGTTTTCAAAACTATAAATCGAATAAGGTTTATTCGATAACTTTAACTTTATTTTATTATTGAATATTATTTCGAATATTATTCGAAGGCGTATGACTCCTTTATATTAAATGAATATTATTTTGAATATTCATTCGAGGACTTATGACTCCTTTTATTTTATTAAATGAATATTATTTTGAATATTCATTCGGAGACTTATGACTCCTTTTATTTTATTAAATGAATATTATTTTGAATATTCATTCGAGGACTTATGACTCCTTTTATTTTATTAAATGAATATTATTTTGAATATTCATCCGAGGACTTATGACTCCTTTTATTTTATTATTTGAATATTATTTGAATATTCATTCGAGGGTTTATGACTCAGTTTATATTATTTAATGAATATTATTTGAATATTCATTTGAGGATCTATGACTCCGATTATTTCCTGAGATATATTCTTTATTTTATTAAAGAATAAGGTGTCGATAATCAAACTTATTTTCGATTATTCAAATAAAGATAGTACTTTCATATAAGTATATCTTTGGTTATTTAATACTCGTTTCAAGTATAAGTTTTAATACTTCTACTTCAATTATTTTTATAAAGATTATTCTTTATGGGAATATTGTTTAAATAATAATATTCAGTCATTTTTCTAAATATTCTGGGGACTGATTTACTTCATTAAATCAGCTTTACTCCAAACACTCTATAAAGTGTTTTCGAGTCTTCAAAATGATTTTTAAAAGTTAGAGCGGATCCCAAAACTCATTTTTATATTTAAGATCTTCCTTTTTAAGGGGATTTAAATACTCGCTCAAAACCTGAGGGATCCGGCTCTGTGGTGTATTTTATTTTCGCAACAAGGTTGCAGTTTTGGTAAATGAATTGATTACTTACCCAACGTTCGGGAAGTAAGTCCATCTATTGAGTCGACATAAGCAACATGGGCTCAGTGGGCGTCCATGATAGTGTAAGTGGCTCAGTGGGAGTCCATCAAATGCATAAGTGGCTGAGTGGCAGTCCAGCATAAGGTCCTATTACGACCAGGGTGATGACCAGTGGGGAATTCGTCCATCTACTAGTAGAAAAGGTTACTTATGGGTATCTTTGCCTGATCAGCAAGATACCTGGTTTATGCCAAAAAAAAATTCTTTCCCTTTCCAAATTTATTGGATATTGCAACTCTGTTCATACTTTACATGACAGAGATTTTCAGGAAATGTATAAAGAAGATGTATATGTGGATATATATATATATATCAGAACTTAATGAAGTATATCCTAACTTCATTTCCTTTAATAATATTTCAAAGATTGAATCTATTCAAGTCATATCTTGTGGTCTCATCAGTGGGATGAACTTTTGAAATTAATTATAACTTGAACGGTGGTAGTTCAAGTAGTATTTGGAAAAGATATAAGTATATTGGAGTATCTTGTAACTTCATCTTTTAAACTTATATCTAGTTAATAATTGTCTTATGAATGACAAAGATTTTCAGAAAAACGTTGAGACAAGGTTAGATATATGAGATCACCTTGCAACGATATTTTTTTATACAGTTATACACTGGGACTTTGTGTATATTATGCATGGAAGAGGACTTCCAATATTTTGAAAAGTATATATGTATATATATACTGAATATTTTGCGACTTCATCGCATTAAGTTATCAACTTGGTTCATTTCTTTTGACCAAGACTTTCATGAGTATTATGAGTAGGCTCATATATTGTTAATCATTATACATATTATTTTGGTGGGCTTGCTGCTCACCCTTGCTTTCTTCTTTCATCACACAACATCAGATAGATAAGATGAACAGGACCAAGCTCCCAATTCGCAAGCGGATAGGAAACGTTCCGCAGCTTTCTGGAAGCGTTGAGGCCGCTGTAGCTGAGGTATAAATTACCAATAGGCTAAGTTTTCAACTAGTAATGTACCAGACTTATGTATATTATAAATTGTAATAATGGCAAAGAAATGTAAATTTATTCAGAAACCTTTTTAAGGTGTATTGACATATAGTTGTGGAATAAAACGACTTGTGATTATTTTTGGATATTCATCTCTGAGACTATAACTTGTAGTGTGTGTGTTTATTGCGGGGTCACAGTACAGAGTAGTTGATTGTGTATTAAGATTGGGTGTTATTAAGGGAAATGGAACTCGTGACAACCCGGATCCCCGACCCCGGATTTGGGGGTGTTACATTCTAGGCCCCTAAAAAGGCTTAGAAAGCGTAATTCTGATGATACAGCTCCTAAACTCTCCTTAAAAGCTAAAAGATTCAAAACATTGGCAAAAAGGCCTGAAGATTCTGGTAAAGGAATGAAAGCAGCAGCTAAGGAAGGGGGTCAGGAATCTATGATCTCACAAGACCCTGTTGAAGCTCACAATTCTCCTAGTGTTGATCTAGACCTTCATGCAACTCATCACTCTCCACTACATGAGCCAGAAACTACTCAAATTCCCACACCTCCAGTATCTCTAGTAAATGCTGATAACCAGGGGCCAAGTGATGAAATTGACATTCATAACTTGGAAGTGCCTCAGGTTTTGTATCTAGAAGCTCCACTAACTCATGTCACTCCACCAACAACACCAATTCCTGATGCTGATTTTAATCCAGAATTGCCTACAACACCTTCTCTGCATCTAGATACTGAAGATCAGATTTTAGGTGAGCATCAGAATATGGCTGTTGATCAGAACATAGTTGGAGATCAACACTTAGAGGATGATGTTGAAGCCTCCATAGCCTCTCATACTGTTCTTTTATCAGAGGATGCTGAAGATGTTAACTCTGTAAGTTCTGATGCTGCAAATGTTGATAATAATGGTAATGCTGCTACAAATGCAGATGCTGATGCAGCTGGTCCTTCTGGACATGCACCTTTACAAGCTCCTTCAAAAGCTGAGATCGTCAAGAAGTTTGTTACAGGGGAAGCACCAGTCCCTTGGATTGAAACTCCTAGAGGACAGGAGTGGACTAAAGAATGGAACTCGGTTAGTTTTGTTCCTTCTGAAAAGATTCTTGCCCAGCACTTGGAAAAAGCTGATGAGATGCTAGTCAATGATGATTTCAAGACACAGCTAAGAGTTACTGCACTTAGTACAAGGCACCTTCAAGGTCAACAATCTGTAACTCAGGCCAAGGTTGACAAGATTCAAGAATCCTTAAATCAGCAAGATACAGTTGCCAAGCTGGACAAGAAGATGTTTTTCAAACCTACCTTTGACATAATTTCCTACATTGAGAAAACCCAAGAGAAGCAATAGTCTCAGATTGATGAAATTTTGAAAAATCAAGCTTCTCAGCAAAATCAACTCAATGAGATCCAATCCTCAGTAGAATTGCTTATCTTTCTTCTTTTACCTGTTGATGATCCAAATGCAAACCTGTTAAGACACTGAAGGGAAAGGATGATGGTAATGACCAGGGAAACTCTGGAAGGGGTGGAGGTCATGG
The DNA here is from genome assembly GCF_009905375.1 of Apium graveolens. Lineage (NCBI taxonomy): Eukaryota > Viridiplantae > Streptophyta > Magnoliopsida > Apiales > Apiaceae > Apium > Apium graveolens. The sequence continues at coordinate 211,437,293 of NC_133648.1, forward strand.
TCAAGGTAAAGATCATTCATCAAGTAAAGCTGGAAGTACAAGTCATAGAACAAGTTCTGATACTGGGAGAAGAATAACTTCTGATACTGGTAAAAGGATAAGTTCTGATGAACTTTTGGAACTTGATGAAGAAATTTCAAGACAATTATTTCTGAAAGAAAATCCAGGAATGGACTTTGAGAGTCTAAAGGAAGAAGAAGCTAGACTTAAGTTAGAAAAAGTTATCTCCGAATCTGAAGCTTCTGTTGTTGAAAAGAAACTTCCTACGGCTAAAGGCATTGTGATAAAAGAAAGGACAAATCATGTGGCAACTAAGGCTAAATCACAATTGCAGATAGATCCAAGGTCCAAGGGCAAAGAAAAAGTTGGTGAACCTGTAAAGGTTTATGTTCCTCCTATGGATGAAGAAATATCTGATGAAAATGCTAATCTTACTCTGACTTCAAGGAAGATTTCTAAAACAACCTCTGTCAAGATTAAAGGAAGATTTTAAGGAAGATTTCTAAAACAACCTCTGTCAAGATATAGTAAGTTCTGATATAACTATGAAGCAAGCAACCTCAGACATAGCTCAAGTTAGCTTGATATCAGAAGATAAGTCAAAGGAAACCTCTGACATTGCTCATGTTAAATCCTTAAAGCTACTCCTATCGGGATTCACTAAATCTAGACAGACTCAACCTTTGAAGACTGCAGCAAGTGGTTTTGAAGCAAGAGTGGTTACTGGAAAGGAAGCAAGAGATAAATATGGATTGGGTAGTGCTGATGAAAGAAGAGTGCAGAACACAACCAATGATCCAACTTCCTTAAGTGAACCAGGTGTTGGAGAAACTCCTGAAAGATTGAATTAACTTGAATATGTACAGATGGTTTACCATACCTTCTTGAAAAAACAAATCTTGTTATATTTTATGACAGATGGAAGGGTTTACCATATAAGCGAAAATGCTATACCACTGAAGTATTTTGAGGAACTAGAACATGTTTTATTCTTACTTCAAGTAAAGGACAAATTAACAGAAAGTGCTGCAAATTATTTGAAGACTCGAATTCAAAGACAGAAGAAACTTTATTCTGTGAAGTCTGACAGCACATACTGTCCTAAGTACAGAGATCACAGGGGTGATATTGTTGAGATGAAGCCTAATACTGCAAAGATCAGAACATATCTTGGTATTAAGGGACTTGAATTCAATCTAGAGTCTGACAAAGCCTATGTCATCAGACTAGATCAGGAGTTGAGAAAAGCAAAAATTAATGATCTCAGATATGCTATCTTCCAAACTGGTGAAGATACTGCAGAGCTTAAAGATGCTAAAAGGAGGATGATTGATGAACTCAGATATGCTGAGAGATGTTTGTTAAAGAACTATCTCAGAAAAACTCCTAACATCGAAGAGATCAGAAAGTGAAGCCAAGTCAAGATCTACAACTGCTCCAATTATGATGTGTGTACAGACTGAAGTTGTTATCAGAAGTTAAAGTTGGTAAAGCTTTAAGGACTGTAAGTTGTAGTTATCTAGTCAAATTCTCATGCATTTGTACTTAATGTTTTTGACATAATCAAATATCTGTTAAACTTGTATATTATGCTAATTTACAAGTTAAAGGAGATTGTTAGATATATTTGATAATGTCATGTCTAATATGATTTGTGTTTAGTTTTCAAATCTTACTTAAACAGGACAAATCAGTACTTAACTGGATATCAGCACTTATACTGAAGGCAGAACTTAAGTTATCAGAACTTAAGGTTCAGGAGATATTTATCAGGAGATAAAATCAGGACTGAAAGAAAACTTTCAGATAGGGAAGGCGGTTGATTGAAAGGAAAGAAGATCAAGACAAACGCAAGAAGAGATATGCATGAAGAAGGAATTCTATGAAGAATAGAATGCCTGGAAGAAAAGATAACAGGTCGATATATTTTAGGAAGAAAAATTATATTCCATATCAATTAGCGATTATCTTGTAACTGTGTAGTATATAAACACAGACATAGGGTTTACACTATATGTGTTATCATTATCGAGAATAATATTCATTGTAACCCTAGCAGCTCTCGTGATATTTATTCATCACTGAGAGAGGATAGTTCCACATTGTAACAGAGTTTAATAAAGTTTGTTTTCTGTTACTTGTGTTCTTTAAATTCGATTTTATTGTGCTATACACTGTATTCAACCCCCCTTCTACAGTGTATATGACCTAACACGTTTGTATTTGTATAGAATAATAATTTGCCATTACTGGCGAGTGTGAATTGAATAAGACTGAAAACAAGAACTAACCTATGCACTATAACCTGCTGATCAGTCAAGATACAATACGGGTCTATACCCAACTGCATAGACCCAACCAACACAGGGGGTACCCAGGCAACTATGGCCTCATAATCAAGGGCCTGGTTAATACCCGGCCCGTATCGTAACCATCCAGTCCATAGCTTAGCATCCGGAATAATCGGTATGCTTATTATGTATCCCAACATCAGGATATATCAGAGTATATGTAACAAGGGTAAAAGTATTGGAATATGAATAGAGGATTCAATAAATTGGGAGAAATCAAGAATCGAAATGAAATAGAAACGATGATCAATAATTATGTATCAGTGTATATGCATAAGAATTATCAAGGTATAATTGATATGGAAAGTGGGGTATACTATTCTGAACTTAGAATAGGGGAAAAACTTGAATGGCGCGTACTTAACCTCGTATGACTCACTGCCTTCCATCTTCTGCTTGATTCGCCTTGTTGATACCGAATTTATCATGGGAATGTATTCGTTTAGACAACTTACTTCATACGCGTATCTCGAATTGATATCATGTAGTCCTAATCGTCTACCCATACGATCTTATCAGACTCGCATATATAAATATATAATTATATAGCACATAAGGTTCACATAATCACGTAAAAGCATATAGCACATAAGGCACATAATTGATTTTAGACTCTTAATTATTTTTAGAATCGATACTAGACTTATACTTGCGCTAACAAACACTATATGGCCCGATTTTTATCATTTTTTGGGATTTATTAGGCTCGATTCGATCCCTAATAGGGTCTACAAGCAATTAACTATCACAAGACGACTCACTTTTGGAAGAAATTATGATTTATAATTATTTTTAATGGAATCGTTTCATTTTTCTGAGTCTAAGGGTCTTCATTTTACTCAAATCGGATTGACGGTTTAATTACTACGTAATAAACAAGATTAATTGTAAATCAATTATAAATAACTAATCATAATTAAATAAACCTTAATTATATTTTTAAATAATTATTTAGGAATTATTGTATTTTAAAATAATTAATCCCTAATTATTAAATTTAATTACAAATTATTCACAAATTAGTATCAATTATACGATTAGATCGATTATTTACAAATAAATAATCGATACGAATAATTATTACGACATTCTTTGAATAAATAAACTATCGCTCGAATAATAATCCGACTTCACAATCAACTACTCGTATAAACACGAGTTACTCGTATTATTCGACTAATTATCGAATTATTAGTCGTATTATTCGATTATTTTTAACCTTATTTATTAATTAATTACTTACTTATTAAGTAATATATAAATAATTAAGTTATTAAATAAATGATTAAATATTTAAATAAATAATGATTTTTGGAATTTCTAAATCAATAAAATAATTTAGAAATTAATTATAAAAAATTTCAGAATTTAAAACTGATTTGTATTTGATTTTTAGAATTATGAAACTATTTTCTAATTCTATAAAATTAAAATTAATTAATTAAATAATCAGAAACACAAATCAGGTTTTGGGTTCAAGGTTAAGGGGATCAAACCCGGGTCGTACACCGGGTCGAAACTGGGTCGACCTCGGGTCACAAAGAACAGTCGTCCGGCTGCCCAGAATTCGGCGACCACGGTCTGTTTTCGACGAGGCGATAACACAGCCAAAACAACACAGTCTTGTTCCGTTTTTGATGCCAAACAACTCCCCACAACTGCAGCATCCCTTCCGCCGCGACACCTCTGTTCAAACACTGTCCCTCCTCCATCTCCGGCGAAAACAGAGTATTTTCCGATGAGTTTCATCGGAAAATCGTATCTTACCCAATCGCAAACCAAACTCAGTGAATATTACATGAAATCAAAGTTCTTCAGTTCGTTTATCAATTCCAACAACTTACAGCAACCAAAAACGTCCATAAATTAACAAAAACGAGATCAAAAATTAATAAAAACCAAGAACTCGGGAACTATTTCCCGGGGTTATACGAATCAAATGGACATACAAAATCATTCCTTAACTTGATATAAAGCTATTGGAATCATCAAAACAAACAAACGATTCATGTATCAAAAATGCCTAAATCGAACATAAACCCTAAAAAAAGAATTAAAAATCAAATCATTATCATATGAAATCGATGGTATAAACAGAAAGTAGGGATCATGAGGATTGTTTTGGTTACTCACATGATCGGATTTGACAACAGAATCACGGTGAGATCTGTGATTGAATTCTCTGAATGTTCTTCACCCCTAAACCCAATATTCTTGATTTTCTGATTTTTAGTAATAAATAACTCATTAATTAATAATAAAATAGGAATTTATACTACTAAAAATAATACCCCTAAATAAAATTAAGGGGCTAATTACACATCTAATAAAAATATTTGGCCCCAATTTTTATAATTTTTGGGTATTAATTATGAATTTTTAAATATCCAATAAATACAAAATAAATGTCAAAATTTCCAAAAAATTGTGAATATTACAAAAATACAAGGAAAAATGATGTTTGATAATTTCATAATCATATAAAAATAAAAATATGATTTTTGTAGGGTTTTTGACTCCCGAAGGGGTGCGGAAAAGTCATTTTTCACGAAAGAGGTAAATTTATAAAACGTCTAAGGGTTCAGAATAGCGATATGGTATAGGCTGTTCTTGGCAAAATATGGCCAATAATTTTGTTTGAAATACGGGATTTTAAACACTGTTTGAACTGTATGGATTTTGATATAAAATATATAACTTACGATAAAACATTCAATAAATATCTGAATCACATTCTGATCAAAACAGACCACACGTAGAACATAGCAATTAGGGTTTTATGACTCAACACATTTAATTACATAATACACATAATTATCTTTATTATAATATAATACAAACGTAATTTTCTCGGCCGTTACAACAAGACTCCTAAAGATGAACTAACTGAATCCTTAAAGAAATAGGAGATTTTAAGAAAGCAACTTGAACGAGAAAAAGAAGTAATCAAGGCATGGAAATCATCCAGAGACGTCCATGCTCAAATTACTAAAGTTCAAGGTATAGAATCCTTCTGTGATGAAGCCTGGAAAAAGAGCAAGGAGAAACTGAATTCAAACTTGGAAGAAGGACTTTCATCGGATGTGGATTCGACGGATGATGAATGTTATCTGTCGAACGATCAAAATAATTATCCATCGAAAGACAATGAACCACATACGTTGAATGAATGAAAGCCAGTTATTAAATCCCAGCTAGCTAAGTTAAATGAGAAATATGGATCAGTTTCCAAGAACTTTGTTCCAGGAGAAACACCTCAAGTGAAAAAGTACAAGAGAGTCAATGTAGGCCATCTGTCAATCAAGCAATTGAATGGAAGATTGGAGAAAATTGAGTTTAAGGCAGAATCTAAAAGGAAAAAAACTAGAAATGGGAAAGTAGGAATTAACAAACATAACAACTACATACCTGATAAATATGCACCTAGAAAAACCTTTGTGAAGTGTGGTAGTGTTAATCATTTGTTTATTAATTGCAAACTTGCTATGCCTGCACCCTTGTCTTCACCTCCTTCTTTTCCTAACATGCCTACCATGCATGTAAATGTTGTGCCTGCACATAATTTGAATGCACAATTTTCTAATTTTCCATTTGCACAAAATCCTTACTATGCTGCATTTAGTATGCCTCAAATTCCATTTAGCATGCCTTAATGGAATAACATGTTTGCGCAAAATATGTCTTTCCATGTAACTCATCCTGTGCATGATAATTCTGTAATGATGAATGGTTTCAAAGGTTCTACTCAAATGACTAAGGATGAATCTCATATACCCAAGTGAAATGAGGACAAGCGTAAGAAACCTAAGAAAAAGGCTAACAAAACAAGACCCAAGGAAACTTGGGTACCAAAATCAACTTGATTTGATTTTTTTGTATGCAGGGAAACAGAAAGAATATTTAGTATTTGGATAGTGGCTGCTCAAGGCACATGACTGGAGATTCTACCCTACTCACTGAGTTTAAGGAGCGACCTGGACCAAGTATCACTTTTGGAGATGATAGCAAGGGTTATACTATGGGATATGGATCGATTTCTAAAGACAATGACATCATTGAGGAAGTTGCCCTAGTGGATGGACTCAAGCATAATTTGTTGAGTATTAGCCAGCTTTGTAACAAGGGCAACTCAGTAACATTTAATTATAAAGCTTATGTTGTGACCAACAAGAAAAGCAACAAAGTGGTTCTAACTGGAGTGAGAAAAGAAAATGTGTATCTAGCTGACTTCAACTCATCAAATGCAGAATCTGTCACTTGTCTATTTAGCTGACTTGTCAAATATATAAACTTTCCATACTGATCAGTTTGATGCCAAAACGAATGAAGGCATTTTTGTTAGATATGCAGTTGGAAAATCACAAAGAGTCTACAATCTCAGAACCAACATTGTTATGGAATTTGTGCATGTTTTGTTTGATGATAAAAAGATTGAAGGACTGCAAGATGGAGATTTCCATGAAAGCCTCAAATTTTATAATGTTGAGATAATTTATGATGATAGTGAAGATGAAAGTGATCAAGAAATAATCTTTAAAGATAATGCATAAAAGTCAACAACAAATGAAGCACATAATTCAACATCCGTCGAGAGACAAAGTGCATCTTCCGTTGAGAGACAATCTGCATCATCCGTCGAAATGCAAAGATCAACATCCGTTGAGCCATCAATAGGAGTTGAAAATCAATATAGACCATAATCAGAAAGAACCTCAACTTTAAGTCAAAGATCCACAAACTCAGGGGGAGTTTCTTCTAATCAAAACTCTGTCACACATCAAGACATCAATGAGGCCTCTTCATCTAGAGTTAATCTTCCACAACAGAGAAAATGAACTAGAGATCACCCATTTGAACTTATTATTGGTGATGCATCTTCAAGAGTGCAAATAAGGAAAGAAACTCAAGAAGAATGTCTATATATCATCTTTCTCTCACAGGAAGAACCTAAAAGGGTAGAAGAAGCTCTGTTGGATCCTGATTGGGTTTTAGCTATGCAGGAGGAGCTAAATCAATTTGAAAGGAATAAAGTTTGAAAGCTGGTACTCAAGCCCAAAGGAAAGAATCCTATTGACACAAAGTGGGTATTCAGAAACAAGATGGATGAAAATCGTATAGTAGTCAGGAACAAAGCTAGGTTGGTTGCTAAAGGCTACTATCAATAAGAGGAATAGATTTTGATGAGACATTTTCTCCTGTTGCAAGACTTGAAACCATCAGAATTTTCTAGCCTATGTAGCCCATGCCAATTTCAGAGTCTATCAAATGGATGTTAAAAGTGCCTTTCTGAATGGAGATTTGGAGGAGGAAGTCCATGTCAGTCAACCTCCTGGTTTTGATGATCCCAATTTTCCAGAATATGTCTACTATCTTTTGAAAGCACTTAATGGACTGAAGCAAGCACCTAGAGCCTGATATGACACTTTGTTAAAGTTTCTCTTAGAAAATCATTTCACAAGAGGTACTATTGACAAAACTTTATTCTATAAAAATGTTAATGGCTCTAGTATACTTGTTCAAATTTATGTGGATGATATTATATTTGGCTCTACAGATGAGAAACTTTGCAAAAAGTTTGCTAAATTGATGCAAAGTAAATATGAAATGAGCATGATGGGAGAACTAAGTTACTTTATTGGTTTACAAGTTAAGCAAGTTAGTGATGGAATATTCATTAGTCAAACCAAATATATTTATGATCTTTTAAAGAAGTTTGACTTAATGGATTGCACATCTGCAAAAACTCCCATAGCTATTGCAACTAAACTTGAATTAAACACTACTGAAAAGTCTGTGGATATTTCAAGCTATAGAGGCATGGTTAGTTCAATTTTATATTTAACAACTAGTAGGACAGATATAATGTTTACTACCTGTCTTTATGCTAGATTTTATATTGATCCTAGAGAATCTCATTTAGTAGCTATTAAGAGAATTTTCAGATATCTCAAAGGAACACCAAAACATGGCATTTGGTATCCTAGAGATTCTGGTTTTGATCTAACTGGTTATTCAGATACAGATTATGCAGATTGTAAGATTGATGGAAAAAGGACTATAGGAACCTGTCAATTTCTAGGAAATAAGCTAGTATCATTGTTCAGTAAAAAGCAAAATTTAGTCTCTACTTCTACAGCTGAGGCTGAATATATTGCTGCTGGTAGTTGTTGTGCACAGATTTTATGGATGAAAAATCAACTGTTGGACTATGGTCTACAGGTGAATAAGATTCCTATTTTCTGTGATAACACAAGGGCTATCGCAATTACTGAAAATCCAGTACAATATTCAAGGACCAAGCACATTGACATCAAGTACCACTTCATTAGAGATCATCTTATGAATGGTACTGTGGAACTTCATTTTGTTCCAAGTGAGAAGCAACTTGCAGACATTTTTACTAAGCCATTTTATGAATCCACCTTTACTAGGTTGGTAAGTGAGTTAGGTATGCTTAATTACTCTTAATTTGTTTCGATGTCTAAGCAAATTGTAATGCAACCAGAGTAAAATTTGATATTTCCTGTCAAAAGATAAAATTTTGGCTAAGTCAGAATTTATATCTCAACGGATGTTCATTATCCGTTAAAAAATGAATATCCATTGAATTCTATCATCCATTGAAGTATCAAATATTACTCTAGGGACTCTATCCTTATCCGTCGAGCTGCTTTCAACCTTAGTCGTTAATTCTAGGCATTATCTACTGAATTTACTTACATCCTATAAGTATATTTCGATGGATAATCATTATAATTTTGAGAGTTTTCTTTATTTTTAAACAGTTATTTTGGGCTAATTTGATTGGTTAGTTTAGTTTTGCTTTTATTTTTTAACCGTTTATTTTTGAGATATTATAAAAGCAAATTTCATTTTTCAATTTTAACTTTTCTCTTTCTCAAGCAATTTTTCTAACTCTTTCGTCTCCAAAGCAAAAGTTTTCTTCTCTGCAATTACTCTTATTCTCAGCAATGGCACCAGTAGTCAAGATCATGTCCCAAACTGGGTTTGTTTATGAAAAGAATAACTTCGTCGCACTGGTGAACAAGGAGATTGCAGCTTTTGAAGATTACCACAAAATGATGGATTTCATTCGAAGTTGCACACTGAAATATGCTATGTTGGAGTCTCCTGTCATCTATTGTGAAGTGGTTGAGGAGGTATAGACCACTGCTATTTACAACTCAAAGGACAAAACAATTACCTTCAATCTTAAAGGTAAAAATTATTGCATAAACAGTGATATAATTTGTGCTTGTTTTCAATTACCTGAGAATAACACACTAATTCCATATACTGACACAAATGTAAGCTCTATGCTTATTTCTATGGGTCATTCTTTTGACCCTGCCAAGCTAGGTGAGATTAGAAGAAAAGGCCTTAGAAAGGAGTTGAGCTTTCTCTGTGACTCTTTTATTAAAGTCTTTTCTGGAAAAATTAGTAACTTTGATGCTGTGACTTACTCACTTGTTAACATGCTATATATGTTGCTTAGTGACAAGTACCATAACTTCAGTGAGTATGTCATGTATGAATTACGCCTTAATCTAGGAGACATTAAGAAAAGGTCTAAAACCATATATTATGCTAGATTCTTTATGTTTCTAGCTAACTTTGTTTCTGAAGATCTTATCATTGAGAACCCAACCAACAAGCTTGATTGTTGGGTTTAAGAAAGAAGGGTTATTGCCGACTTGAACTGGGCAAACAACCTCAGTGAGGTTCCTCTAGTCTACTTGCCAATCATGGAGAGGCCTCAAGTAAGTGAGGTAAATACTTCTATTCCTACTACTTCTCTACCACCAGTTTCTTTGCAGACAACTGTGGCTATGACACCTATGACAATGACCAAACATATGCCTACCCAAGCCACAAAATCAAGAATTTCCAATGCCAAGTCTCAAAGACCCCACTCTAGTTCTTCTCAAAAGGAACCAATTTCTAAACCTACCAAACCTAAGGAGGGGAGTGTGAAGGGAAGTAAGCCTGGTGAGGGATAGGGTGAATATAAAAGAAACCCTAAGGATAAGGATGGAGAGGTGTGTGTAACCCAACCTAGCCACACTTCAGTTTCCCAATAAACTGTAGTGCTTAATAAGGATTTAAGCTCGTTACTAGTTTCATCCTCCCAAAAGGATGTCACTATTAAAACAAGCTCTCAACAAAGAGAACAGGGCAAGAAGGTTAGGGACACAGACTCGCTCGAAACTTACACAAGAAAGAAGATATCCAAAACTCTTGGGGATACACAGGGTGCACACACAGTGCAAACTGTAATCAAAGACTCAGTTACATCACCTTCTCAAAGTCAGTTTGATGTGGCTCCTATAAATGTGGAGTCACAGCCAAAAAATTTAATCATAGAAGCACCACACACACAAAATTCACCCATAAATTCTTTGCATGTGGACATGATTCACACATCAATTTTTGATTCTCCATCTTTAACTCTCATGGAGAAGCCAAAATCTACAGCAAGTGAGCATCATCTTTTAGATGATTTGTTGGCTTACTTGCCATTTCTTTCTCATTCTACTAAGCAATCTGTGCTAAATCTTAAATTAATCACCATAGATTCTACAGTAGTTTCCACTCCAAACCCTGTCATTTTTACTATCTCGACGGATATTGTTCATATGTTGACTAGTGATTGTATCTCGACGGATGTGCTTAATAACAGTCATTCATTGAAAGTCTCAACTAATACTTCGACGAATGTTTCTCATCCGTTGACTATCAATGCACCACTTGAAATCTCAACTATTGTTACAAGTGTAGATGATTTAGTAGTTATACAATTACTGACATGATTGAGGGAAGGCAGTTAACAGAGTGAGAGGCTGAGTTGCTCTCAGGAAAAAGGAGAGGAAAAGAGTGAATCTATGCAAGCTATTTCTTCCAGCTTGGAAAAAGTGAGTGAGTGGAGTCCCACCTTAGATGGTGAAGGTGAGGGTGTGAGGGTGGGAAGCCAAGAGGAGCCCTTGATGCAAGAAAATAGAGAAAATGAGAGAAAAGCAGGTATTGAAGAATGGGAAGAGCCCATTGTAAGTGAGTTAAGAAGATTTCACTGAGGCTGAAAAGAAACAACTATTTCAGAAAGAATATTAAGTTGTCTTAGAATCTATTTCTTATGAAGCTGAGGCATTTACTCACCCTGTTCCAGCTTATCAAGTTTTGGCTGAATAGGACAATGTGGCTGCTGAGAGAATTCTCAATTTGGTGCACACAACTGCTTCAATGCAAAGGGCTAAGGATGCAATCACTGTCGTGCCCTCCAAAGCTAGAGATGATTTTGAATATCCAACCGGTATTTATGAAGACAGTTTTGGGGATGATGGTGAAGATGATGAAAGAGATTTCATGAACACAGGGGGAGAAGCAGGTCCTAGTTCCAGTACAAACACTCCATCATGGATTTTTAGCAAAGAATGTAGTGAGCACCACTTCAAATCAACTATCTTCAAACTAATTCATCAGACTCAGACAGCTCTTCAAGCCACTATAGATGCCAACACCAAGAGTCTTCTTCAAGCAAACCTTGAATATCTTCAATTTCACAAAATCCAATCTCTCAAGGAAAATCAAGATGTGTCTGATATCAAGAAAGAGATTGGACAAGTCAAAAAGGACATCACTGAAAGATTGGAGTCTATGCTTCCTGCCACTACATTGTCAGATATCAACAGACAACTCAGGAAAAACTCTGACCTCAGTAGCAAGGTGGATTCTTTGGACACCAGGCTCAAGACTCTAGAAACCTCTATTACTCAATTCGAACTCCATCAAGCTCAACAGACTCTGCTTCTTTAAAAGTTGGTGGTTGCACAAACCTCAAACTCTGCTCAACTTGATGCTAACAAAAAGGGGGAGAAAAAGACTCTATCATTCCAGTTAGCTAGGGAGTCAGCTAGTGAGGGGGAGAAAGTGCTCAACATAAATGTAAACAAGGTAATAGTTTCAGCAATTGCCTTCACAAAGCCACCAATGCTAGACATCATTGATTTAATCAACATAGCAGTAGCTAAATTGGAGTTGAGTTAAAAATGGAAGAAGATTGATGACAAGATTGAAAAGAAATTTGGTGCAATTGAGAAACAAGACAAAGTCTTCTCTCATTTCTCTCAATTGAGACCAATTTCAGCCAATGACATGAGCTTAGGGAATATGGAAAGGGGTCAACCCTCAACAATCAAATCTCCAAAGGCCAGTGTGATTTTTCAGCCAAAGAAAAATTATCCAAAGAACTCAGACAAAAATTCATTGGACATGGCCTTTGAAACTCCCAAGCCTGATGAGAAGAAACTGTTTGAAAGGTCTACTGCTTTCTTCAAAGATCCCAGAGACTCAGTTCTAAAGAAAAGAATTGCTAAAATCTAAAGGAATGACAAATTAATCTATGTGGTGGTTGGACAGCCACAGTTTGCAGAGGCTAAGAAAGAAAAAAGTGAGGCTCAAACAACAAGAAAAACAAGCTACTTTAGATGCCAATAACCAAGCTAAAAAGCCTGCAACCACAGATTTTGTAATAACCACTGTGACAACTGAGACTCAGATTGAAGAAAAGCAAGAAGAACCAAAACAGATTAAGAAACAAAGATACAAGCTCAAACCAAAGAGGAGGCTGGATTTCAATGAAGATAAGAATGAATATATGCCAACCCAATCTACTACCTCAAGTTAAACAGCCATGCCCACAATGGAGTAGGCTGAATTCAAGGTTTATCCTGACATGAATTTCCATGGTGAAACCATAATTCCCAAGGATGAACCTATAGATTGGGAAAGCCTACAACTTCCTGATCTGAACATTCCAAACCAAGCCAAGGAAAACAAAGAAGAGAGCATGTTAGGTCACACAACACTGTAGAAGGGGGTTGAATACAATGTTTAATACAATCAAATCGATTAAGAACACAAGTAACAGAAAATAGATGTATTCGATATAATAAACTTTGTTACAATGGGACTGTTCTCTCTCAGTGATGAACAAATATCACGAGAGCTGCTAGGTTACAATGTATGATCTTCTCGATAATGATAACACAAATATTGTAAACTTATGTATGTGTTTATATAGTACACAGTTACAAGATAACTTCTAATTGAGATGGAATATAATTCTATCTCCTAAAATATATCAATCAGATATCTTATATAATTCTTCTAGTCCTCTAACTATTTCCTTGCATATCTTCTTCTGTAGTAGTCTCGATCTTCTACTGTTAATCAGCTTCCTTCCTTAACTATAAGTCCTCCCGTACTTAAGTTTTGATATGACCTTAAGTCCTGATATGACATTAAGTCCTAACTTCCAGTAAGTACTGATTCCAGTAAGAACTGATATTTCCTGTTTGTTAAGATCTGAAAACTAAACATGAAACATATTAGACATGACATCTCAAATATATCCAACAATCTCTCCCAACTTGTAAATTATGCAAGAATATACAAGTTAATAGATTTGATGATGTCAAAAACATTTAAGTTCAAATGCAATAAGGGTTTAATAAGACTATCAATTACAACTTACAGAACATCCACCTTTACCAACATTACTGGATCAATCTAAATCCATAATGATTCTTAACAAAATCTTTCACCAGCTTATCTTCAGCGTTCCTCAGAACTTCAACTAACTGTGTTTTGACCTGCATCAGCTCTTCTTCTTTACTATCACCAATCTAATAAATGGCTATTATGAGAGCTTGAATGGATGTTCTTTCAAGTCCATCACCAAGTCTGATAACTTTAGAATGTGAAGAGTTTTCATTATAACATAAGCATTTTCCTTTCAGAATTACTTCCACCTTAGCAGAATTCTTCAACATAGGAATTTCTCTTCCATCATCTTTAGTAATCATTGGACTGTAATGAGAAGTCTTTGTACCAGAGATTCAGAGTAGATCTCTTATAGCCTTTAAAATGTATTCTGACATCTTCTTGTAACATCAGATTTTACTTCCAGAAGATAGTGAATATGTTGAAGCTCTCTGATAGACTTCTTTAGTACATCAGTATCAGCTAGTCTATAAGTCCTTCCATCATTGAGAAATAAGATCAATTTCTCTGTTAGATTCTCCTTATCATGAGCATTTATCACAACTTGAGCAGACAACACTTTGTTAAGGTGCTTTTGTTTGATTTGTTCGTATGGTTTGTCTGTCAATATGAAAGGATCTCTTAGAGTAACTTCTACTCCTGTTTAAATCTTCTCTTTGTCAGAACCTAATCCAGCTCTATCTCTAGGTTGTTTGGCTCTCAACCCAAATGTAGCGAGTTGATTAATCATTAGATTGGATTTTGGTTCAACTGGAGTAGCTTTCTTCCATAACAGCTTCTTCTTATCAGCAATTGTCATTTTATTCAAATCAACTTGAACATTGTCAGTAGTTGATGTCTTGATTGCTTGATCAGAATTTGTTATTTCTTCTATAACTTGTTGTCCTTCATTCTGAACAACTTGAGCAGTGTCAGAGGTTGTTTTAGATTCTTCAATTATCTTTCTTCTTTTCAGAATTTGAATAGTTTCATCTTCAACAAAATTATCATCAGTTACTTGAACTATTTTGCACACTGGTTTCATCAGAACTTGAGAAATTTTCATCTCCAGTGACTTGGTTGGTTCATCAACTTTTCCTTTCCCATTGTCTTTGGGATCACTCTCAGTCTATGATTTAGTCTTGAACTTTGAAATTTCATAATTTGACTTTTCCTTGATCACAATGCCTTTTTCCTTAGGCCTTGGAGGTTTCTTTGCATCAGAAGCTTTAGACTTAAGATTTATCTTCTCAGTTGCAAATCTAGCTTCTTCCTCCTTGAGAGCTTCTAAATCCATTCCTGATTGTGTTTCAGAAATAATCTTCTTGCTATCTCCTTATCAAGTGTCTGGATTTTAGGATCTTTATAATAAACAGTAGTCTGCTTCCCTTTTAGCTTCAGAGTTTGCATAAACTTCTAAGAGTCTTTAGATCCTGACTGAATTAGAATATCAGAACTTGACATCAGACTTTGTTTATCAGCACTTGACTTTAAACTTTGAGCATTCATAACATCAGAACTTGATTTGTTCTGTATAGAAGATTTTCCTTGAACTTTTCTTTGACCTCTGCTCTTTTCAGAGTTTCCCTGGTCATCACCTTTATCATCCTTCTTCTTCAGTACTTGAGTAGGTGAGCATTTGGACTTAACTACCGTCTCCCCCTTTTTGGCATCATCAGGAAGTAAGAGAGAGAGAAGAAGTTCAACTGAAGATTGGTTTTCATCCAATTGAGCTTTCTGAGAAGCTTGATTAACCAGAACCTCAGCAACTTGGGCATGTTGCTCCTCTTGAACCTTCTCAATGGCTTCAATTTTCTCAAGAGTAGGTCTGACATACCTATTCTAATCAAGCTTGAGCTGTAGATCTAGCTTATCAGCTTGTTCCCTGAGTGTCTCAACATTAGCATGAGTAATAGAATGTAGACCATGAAGACTTCTTGTACTTATAGTTGTAACCTTGAGTTGAGTCTTGAAATCAGAATTTGATAATAACTCATCAGCTTTTGATACATGCTCTGTCAGAATTTTGGTGCATGGAATAAAATCTGATTCATTCCACTTCTTGGTCCGCTCAACTCCCCTGTGACTTTCTTCCCAAGGTACAGGAGCATCCTGTCTAACAAATTTCTTCACCAAAGCTTCCTTTCCCTGAATAGGAACTGGAGTTTCAACAAAAATACTGTCTCCGAAACTTGAGGAAGTTTAATCATTTTATGACAGTACAAGAGTGTGTGATGGAACTGTAGATTCAAGAATAACATCATCTAAATTCTGATCATCAGAATTTATCTTCAGAGCTGATCTCTTTGATGTAGATGGTATCTCAGCATCTAAGATTGGAGATTTAACTGTAGATGGCTGAGCTTCAATAGTTGGAGCTTCCAGATAAATACCTTGAGGTATATTCAAATTGTGAATATCTATCTCAGAGTTGTCAGTTTGTTCTTTAGCATCATATGTAGATTTTATTGGAGAGTCAGGAGAGGTAACCACTGTACCAATAGCAGTGTATGTGGCTTGAGCTGAAGAAATCAGAGCTTCAATATTGATTAGTTTTTTTGAGATCAGAGATTCCTGATCCCCTTCCTCTGCTTCTTCATTATCTTCTGATGAAGATTTAGCCAAATACCTCCTAACCTTCATTTTCTTCAATCTCCTTGCCAACGAAGGAGTTGTTGTTGCAGCATCAGAATTTACAGGATTCCTTGTCAAAGTATCAGAACTTTGAGCTGCTGTTTCTTTCTGAGAAGTAACATTATCAGCTTCATTTATCACAGGTTTTGATGTAGGAACCTGTGCTTCAACTATTTCATCCTCACTATCATATTCATCTTTGAGGATCATCTTCCTTCTCTTTTATGGAGGTTGAGGAACAGACTTTGTCCTCTTAGAAGGTTTGGAAGATGAAGGTCTGATGGTAGATTTTGGTTATGGTGCAGAAGTTTGAGGTGTTTGTGTGGAGGTGGTAGGTGCTGATGGTTGTGGTTCAGATGGTTGAACATCAGGAGAAAGTGCAGTGTATGTTCTTGGATCATAGTTTCTTAAGGCTTGTTTGACAGATAAGGGAATTCGGAGGGGTCTCAACACAACCTTCTTATTATGAGTAGATAATAAGTCAATAAAAGCTCTTTTAGCTAGTTTAAATGGTGAAATTAACTCACTAGCTAATTGAGGCTTATTCTCACAACAAAAGCTATAAATAAGATGACAGAATCTAGCAAAATAGACAGTATTTCTATCTTCCGTCATCCTATCCCCAATGAAACCTAAAACAACACTAGCATAATCAAAATCAGTTTGATTAATGAGAGCATACCCGATTTGTTGACTGAATATAGGGATTGCATCGAAATTGGAACATTTGTTTGCAAAAGCCTTTGTAATGCAGTCAAAGAAGAAACTCCATTCCCTTCTAATGTTGGATCTCTTCAACTGTCCCAGCTTTGTCAATGTCTTTTCATACCCCAGACTGGCCATTAGATTTTGAGGAACTGGCTCCTCAACAGTTGTATAGGCTCTCTTCTCAGGCAACTACAGTGCTTGGCGTACTGTAGCCAAAGTTACGACATGCTCATCCTCCCCTGCTGTAAAGATTATACTTGGGGACCCTGAGCACCACCATCATCATATACTCCACTTCTCCAGAACTCCAGCACTTGGGTTCCAGAGATTGCTTCTGGTTGGGTCAAAGCATACCCAATATCAGAATTAGCGAGAAAATCCTGAATAAAGTGAAGTTCCGATGGAGCTTCAGCCCTGCTAAGAATAGACGCATAGTTGTTGGGGATAAACTTAGCTCCATTGAAAATCAAGACTTTAGGTGCCCTCTCTTTAAGAAATTATGTGAGAAAGAGAGAGTGTTTGCAAGGTGTTTGATAAAAGTCCTGTAAGAAAATGCTTCAGAGAATATTAGAGAGAGAGAGAATAAGAAAGATTAAAAATAGAAAAGTAAATAAAAGATTAGAAAATCTTTTAACTCCCATATATATACTCTCTCCACTCAACAGTTATATTTTTGAAGCATGGGATACACTTTACACCTGGCAACATATGAACAGTCAGTAAACGGTTAGAACAGGAGTTAATGGGCACATAAAATAAGCAATAATTACCGTGCACATGCAGTTTTTCAGGACCAATACGTTAACCACTAACCCATAATGATTATGACTGTTTTTATTTTACCCAAATATATTCTGATTTAAATATGATTGTTTCAGATTTTACCACAAATAAGTCAAGTAAAGAATAATGCCATATAAGCATCAAGGATTCCATCAGGATTTAATATCAGAATTTAACTTATATCAGAATTTACTAGTCATCAGAATTTGGGTTTTGTACTTAATAAGTGAATGTTTCTTTCTATAATTCTCTGTACAATAGACTGACTTGTTTTCTTCAGAGTTTAATCATCAGAACTTCCATCAGAACTTGTCCTCAGAATATATGCAAATGACACTTAACTGTTTGTCAAAAACAACTTAATCACCACAGTAATTTTCATCATTCATATAGAGTGAAAGTTTGTGCATTCAGCAGAATATCAGATAAAGATTAAAGTTTGATAAACTTCAGTACATCTTAGAAATAAGGCATAACTCAGAAAAGTGCTTAAAATCTGTCATCAATCATGAAGTCTACTATAGAACAAATTTATGCATTAGTCCACCTCAACTGTTTGTGCTTATTTTATGCATCTTTTGAAATTCCTTTTTACAGTGGCTTCTCAGTGTAAGTGAGTCACGACTGCTTATCAGAATTTATGCTATTGTCAGAGTATTTCTCCAGTAATAAGAGAATATGAAAAGTCACCAAGAAAATTTTTTTGTTTTTCTAATGCATATTACTTAATACCAGCAATGCACTTGGGTCTTCCCTTCCACATATTTACTCTAGATCTCAAAGGAGTACCTGACTTTTATTCTTTTCTTTTCTTTTCTTTTCTTTTCTTTTGATAAGTGAGGCTTATCAGCATGTAGTTCATCCTTAAGATTTACTGACATCGGAATTTGACAGAAAAGAAACAAGATTCAAGTTTGTGACTTAGTAATAAGATACACAAAGTAAACTTGACTAAGCTCAATATCAAAATTTGCTTGTGTTAATGAGTTTCCACATGAACAACTAATTCAAACATGGGATTTCTAGTATGTTAAAGACAACTAGGTCAGCATCTAGCATAGTTATCCTCATTGGATTGAATAGTCACAGAATATTCAAAACACTTATAAGAGTATATAGATCCACATCGAATAACAATCAACATTTAATAAATTTTCAAATTAAGCACAGATGACATAGAGACAATACAATTAGTAACTACTGATCATAATGTCTGATGCATGAGAATAAAAACTAAGCAGATTTAGAGAAAGAACCTGAAACCATTCCAAGTTCATTTACCAATCTTATAAAAGTAGCTTCATATAGTGGTTTTGTGAAGATATCTGCTAGCTGTTGATCTGTTGGAACAAAATGCAATTCCACTGTACCTTCATCCACATGTTCCCTTATGAAATGGTACCTAATGCTGATGTGCTTTGTCATTGAGTATTGAACTGGATTACATGTCATAACAATAACACTTTGATTATCGCAATAAATAGGGATTTTAGAAAATTATAACCTATAATCCAGTAACTGATTCTTCATCCAAAGAATCTGTGCACAACAGCTTCCTGCAGCAATATATTCTGCTTCTGCAGTTGATGTCGAAATTGACTTCTGTTTTTTGCTAAACCAAGAAACCAATCTGCCTCCAAGAAATTGGCAGCTTCCAGTAGTGCTTTTCCTGTCTATTTTGCATCCTGTAAAATCTGCATCTGAGTAACCTATTAGCTTAAAATCTGATTCCCTAGGATACCACAATCCTAAATCAGTTGTACCCTTGAGGTACTTGAAAATTCTTTTCATAGCTATTAAGTGAGGTTCTTTTGGATCAGCCTGAAATCTTGCACAAAGACAGGTAGCATACATGATATCAGGTCTACATGCAGTTAAATAAAGTGAAGAGCCAATCATACCTCTGTAGTTAGTAATATCTACTGATTTACCAGTATCTTTATCTAACTTGGTTGTAGTAGCCACGGGAGTGGATGCAGTTAAACAATCTTGCATTCCAAATTTCTTCAGTAAATTTCTGGTGTACTTGGATTGACAGATAAAAGTGCCTTCTTCATTTTGCTTGATTTGAAGGCCCAGAAAATAGCTGAGTTCTCCCATCATACTCATTTGATATCTTGACTGCATTAGCTTTGCAAACCTGTCACAGAGTTTGGCATTTGTAGAACCAAATATGATATTATCAACATATATCTGTACCAAAAGTAAGTCCTTTCCATGGTTGAGGTAGAATAAAGTCTTGTCAATTGTGCTTATGTGAAATCCACTTTCTAGAAGGAATTGAGCTAAAGTCTCATACCATGCTCTTGGAGCTTGCTTAAGGCCATAAAGTGCTTTGTCAAGCCTGTAGACATGATTGGGAAATTTAGGATCTACAAAGCCTGGAGGTTGTTCAACATATACCTCTTCTTCCAATTCTCCATTGAGAAAAGCACTTTTCACATCCATTTGAAAGACTTTAAACTTTTTGTGAGCAGCATAAGCCAAAAAGATCCTTATGGTTTCTAATCTAGCAACTGGTGCAAATGTTTCATCATAATCAATACCCTCATGTTGAGAGTAGCCTTTAGCAACCAGCATTGCTTTATTCCTTGTAATTATGTCATCACTGTCAGTTTTGTTTCTGAACACCCATTTTGTGCCCACAACAAATTTGTTCTTTGGTCTTGGCACTAGGGTCCAGACTTTATTTCTTTCAAATTCATTTAACTCTTCCTGCATTGTTTGCACCTAATCAGCATCTTGAAGAGCTTCTTCCACTTTCTTTGGTTCAGTCTAAGATAGCAAGGAATGATAGAGACATTCATTTGAAGTTGTAGTTCTAGTTCTGACACCTGCTTCAGGATCTCCAATGATTAAATCAGGTGTGTATGATTTAGACCACTTCCTTGCAGATGGAAGTTGATCTCTAGAACTGGATCCTCCCCCATGATCCATGCTGTCTCTATCAGCATTTTCTAACGCTCCCCCTGTAGTTATGCTCTCTAAGACTTCAGAATTTGAGTTTGATTTTTCAGGAGTTGAAGAATCAGAGCTTCCAAAATTATCAGAACTTGGCTCATCGGAACTAGATGAATTAGAACTTGAAGAGCCAGTGACAGGTTCTGATGCTTTTCGAGAGTCTTGAGATGTGGTAGGATCTTCAGCTTGCTCCCCCTGGATAGGTGCATCTTTTTTTGGAGTTGTTACCACAGTTTCAATGACATCAGAACTTAAACCGTCAGAACTTACAGGATAAGGATTTAAGTCATCAGAATTTAAATCTTCATTCTCAAATCTCAACTGATCATGATCATTAAAATCTTCAAGTCCAGTAATCTTCTTATCATCAAAAGAGACATTGATAGATTCCATGACAATCCTTGTTCTTAAATTGTAGACTCTGAAGGCTTTGTGGAAAGTGGATATCCAAAAAATTCCTTCATCAGCTTTCAGATCAAATTTTGACAGTTGTTTAGGATGGGTCTTAAGAACAAAACACTTGCATCCAAATACATGAAAGTATTTCAGATTTGGCTTTTTTTTCTTCACCATCTCATATGGTGTTTTTCCATGCTTGTTTATGAGAGTAACATTTTGTGTAAAACATGCAGTCTGCACAGCTTCAGCCCAAAAATAGGTTGGCAACTTTGCTTCATCAAGCATAGTTCGTTCAGCTTCAATGAAATTCCTGTTCTTTCTTTCTACAACTCTATTTTGCTATGGAGTTCCAGGTGTAGAAAATTCCTGTTTGATTCCATGCTCTTTGCAGAACTCTTCCATAATCGAATTCTTGAACTCAGTGCCATTATCACTCCTTATTATTTTAACAGAATCTTTGATCAATTTATCCAGTTGTCTGACAAGATCAGTTAGAGTAAATGCAGTTTCATTCTTCTTGTGCAAGAAGTACACCCAAGTGTACCTTGTGAACTCATCCACTATAACCATAACATATTTCTTCTTTGCAATAGACATAACATTGAATGGACCAAATAGATCAACATGCAGTAGGTGATAAGGCTCAAGAATTGATGACTCAGTTTTACTCTTGAAGGAAGATTTTCTTTGTTTTGCTTTTTGACATGAATCACAAAGGCCATCAGGAGCAAAAACTGGCTTTGGAAGTCCTCTCACAAGATCTTTCTTTACAAGCTCATTTATATTGTTGAAATTTAAATGAGAGACTTTCTTGTGCCAATTCCAGCTTTCTTCAATTGATGCTCTACTCAACAGACAGATTGTAGAACCATCAGTACTTGCTGAAAGTCTGGCTTCATAAATGTTACTGTGCATGTAACCTTTTAGAACCACTTTGCTTGTAGAATTGCTTATAACTTCACAGTGTTCTTCAAAGAAATCCACATGATAACCTCTGTCACAGATTTGACTTATACTCAACAGATTGTGTTTAAGTCCTGAGACAAGAGTTACTAATTCAATGATGATATTACCAAGATTGATCTTGCCATATCCCAGAGTTTTTCCCATGTTGCCATCTCCATAAGATACTCCGAGGCCAGCTTTCTCCATAAAGTCTGATAGCAGGGCTTTATATCCAGTCATATGTCCTGAACATCCACTATCCAGTACTAGGATGTTCTTCCTGTTGCCCTGCAATCACAAAGACCACTAATGGTTAGTTTCAAGGACCCAGACTTGCCTGGATCATTTGGCCTTATTAAGTTTGTTATCATTTGCAGCGGATTTAACATCAGAGTTTATGCTAACATTTTTCTTATCAGATTTTACAGTATCAGACTTTGCATCATACTTTACACTAGAAGGAATTAAAGTAACTTTCTTCAAAGAAGGTTTTTATCTGATAATAATCACAGTACAAACTATGATATTCCTTACAAGTATAAATGGAATGCCATATACTACCACAACGAAAACAAGGATTTTACGGCTTAAATTTAAGAGACTGACTCTTAACTCCTGATTTAGGAGGTAAAGAGTTTATATTCTTATTCTTCCTGCAAAAAGAAGCAAGATGGTTAGAGTTTCCACAATTATAACATTTCTTTCTAGGAGCATTAGGAACAGGCATATAATTATTACTTTTATTCACACCTTCCTTTCCATTCCTATTTTTCCTAGCTGCTTTTACCTTGTTCACACTGCTAATCTCTTTCAACTTATGTTTAAGCTGTTTCTCCGTCATTAAGCCTATGTTAACTTCAGCCGGTTTATCCTGTTTTAATTTGTCAGAAGTTGACTCTGCTTCAACTTTTGTCTCAGTATCTTTCATCTTTTTGGAATCAGACTTTACAGTTTTAGCTACAAACTTAACAGGATTTACCTTGGGCTTAGTACTTTGTTTAACAACAATTGGCTCAATTTGTTTAGTTCCTTTTTCACTTTTGTCATTTCCATAACCTAAGCCCTCTTTCCAGTTTTCACTACTTAGCAAATTCTGAGTTGTTCTGCCAGAGTTGGTCCAAATCCTGATAATCTCTCTTTCCTTTTCTAACTCAGTTTTTAGAGATTTATTCATTTTTAGCACTTCATCTCTAACATAAAAGGCATCATCTCTTTCTTTCTGAGTTTGATGGAACATGACTAACTTTTTTTCTAAATAATCATTCCTCTTTTTAAAAGCAAGATTTTCAGAAGTTAATCTTTCACATTTTAAAGTTTGATCTCTATAGCTAATAAACATGGTTTTAAGATATAATCTCAACTCATTAATATCATCAGTATGAAAAGCATAAGTTGTTTGAGGTACCTTTAATTCAGCAGCATCAGAACTGCTATCAGCATTTGCCATCAAGGCATAGTTCTCCTCATCTTCAGAATTGGAAGTGTTTGTCCTGCTTTTCTTCTTTGTGACAAGAGCCTTGCCTTTTTCACTCTTTCCTTTCTTGCAGTCAGGAGATATGTAGCCTTTCTTACCACAGTTGTAGCATTTGACCTTTGAGTAATCTCCTCTGTCAGACTTTCCTACTTTGCCTTCAGATTTTCTGAATCCCTTTTTATCAGAACTTCCAATTTTCCTGGAAAACTTCTTTCCCCTTCTAAATTTCATGTAGGCTATCTTTGTGATACCCTTCACCATAAGAGCACACAATTTTATCATCTCTTCATCAACATCTACTTCAGGTAGACTTTCAGTTTCTGAATCATTATCATCAGTACTTGATGATTCTGAATCAGACTTTAAGATGAGAGTCTTTCCTTTGCCTTTCTTTGAGACAACCACTTTAAGGGATTCCTCCTCAGCCTTAAGAGCAATTGTCCTTGACTTTCTCCCATGTCTCTTGCTTCTTTGATCCATCTCAAGTTCATGAGTCTTGAGCATACCATAAATTTCATCAAGAGTAGTTTCATCGAGAGCATAGTTGTCTCTTATAGTAGTTGACTTCAAATCCCAACTTTCAGGAAGAGCTAAAAGGAATTTAAGATTTGAATCTTCAAGATCATATTCCTTATCCACCAGTGACAGATCATTCAATAGTTTGACAAATCTGTCATATAAACCAGTTAATGACTCACCAGGTTTTGAGTCAAAGTGCTCATACTCTTGAGTGAGTATAGTCCTCATGTTCTTCTTGATTGCATCAGTTCCCTGGCATCTTGTATCCAAGGCATCCCATATCTCCTTTGCAGTCTTGTAGTGAATTACCCTGTTTGACATGACATTATCAATGGCACTATGCAGCAAATGCCTTACCTTTGCATCCTTGGCAATAGATGAGATATCTTCAGCTGTATACTCATTTTTCTCCTTTGGTACGGTCTTTGCTGGCTGATCTGCAACTACAATAGAGAGCTTAGTTGGCTTATTTGGTCCTTCATTAATTCTGTCAAGATATTCTGGATCTGTAACTTCTAGAAACATAGCCATCTTCACTTTCCATATGGGATATTCAGAAGGTCTCAGCATGGGAACCCTAATAGTCTCATATCGAATGTGGGTTTGAGTCTTTAGAGTTTCTTAAGTTTTGGCGGGCTTGGTTGGATTTTCTGCTTCTTCTGACATGATTGTTTTGGATATTTATTGTATGTGTGTTAACATATAGGCTCTGATACCACTTGTTAGGTCACACAACACTGTAGAAGGGGGTTGGATATAGTATTTAATACAATCAAATCAATTTAGAACACAAGTAACAGAAAACAGATGTATTCGATATAATAAACTCTGTTACAATGGAACTGTTCTCTCTCAGTGATGAACAAATATCACGAGAGCTTCTAGGTTACAATGTATGATCTTCTCGATAATGATAACACATATAGTGTAAACCTATGTCTGTGTTTATATAGTACACAGTTACAAGATAATTTCTAATTGATATGGAATATAATTCTGTCTCCTTAAATATATCAATCAGATATCTTATATAATTCTTCTAGTCCTCTAACTCTTTCCTTGCATATCTTCTTCTATACTAGTCTCGATCTTCTTCTGTTAATCAGCTTCCTTCCTTAACTGTAAGTCCTCCCGTACTTAAGTTCTGATATGACCTTAAGTCCTGATATGACATTAAGTCCTGACTTCCAGTAAGTACTGATTCCAGTAAGAACTAATATTTCCTGTTTGTTAAGATCTGAAAACTAAACATGAAACATATTAGACATGGCATCTCAAATATATCCAACAGAGCAATCAAAAAGCTAAAGCCTGTCAGACTTCACTCCAAGACATTAGCCAAGCCCAAATCAACTGTCAACAAGGGAGATCAACTCTTCATTTGTGACATCAAGGAATTCTCAGACATAAATTTCTATCTGGATGAGCTAGAAGAATTTAGAGCCATTGATGCTTACAAACATCTTCCAGAGAGATTAGTATTCAGGAACAAGGGTGGAGAAGAGCTAACTTGGCCTCTTCACAGAATTCTCAATGAAGGCTATTCTGTTTTGGTGAATATTTTCCCCTCAATCAAGAAGAACTTTGGGTTCAACATAGTTGCTAAGAAAATGGTACTAAACAAAATTGAGGAAATAAGGAATGGCCGGAGAGGACCAAATGTACTCCCAAAAGTCCTAACAATCCCATACAGGAAGTAGAGTGCATTTGAGGCCCTACTGGTTGATGGAGTTCAAAGATGAAAAATGCACCAGAAGATTCTTCAGAGTGGAAGATCATCTAAAGATTTCAAGCAATGAAACTCTCATGGAGATGCAAGTGTTAGGAATATGTGTATTAGTTTGATGATAAGTTAAGCAAAACACTTAAGTAGAAATCTAGTGTTTATAGCCTCAACGGATAAGACCATCTTGGCTATCCATTGAAGGAGTAGCTTTACTTAGCAATAAGTTTAGTATTGTAGCACATTTCACTCTCTGGTATCAAGCTGTAATTCTTAGATGTTGTTAGGAAATAATCAGTCATGTTGACTACTAATGGATGTACAAATAGGAGGGCTAATTGTAAATATTTCATGCCTTGTAATTTTGTATAAGTGAAGAAGTGTCAACGGATATTGAAGACCTTCAACGGATAAGAAACAATGCTTCAACGGATAAATGCTTCAACGGATAATATCCATCAACGGATAAGTGCTTCAATGGATAAAGACTTCAACTGATAATGCATCAACGGATAAAGCTTCAACGGATAAAGCCTCCCCGGATAAGGCATCAACGGATGAAAGCTTCAACGGATGCTTAGTTCATTAGCAGTTGATAGTGACAATTCACAAGCTGACAGAGGCACATGGATTGACAGAGATATACTGGAATGTGGAAGCCTATAGGAGGAATCAAGAAAATGCAGCATTTCCATTCTGATGCAAACAAGGAAGTATTCAAAGATTTACAGATTACTCTAGATTGCATTGGATAGAGAAATGAAGAAGAAACATGTGAAGAATCTTTTCAATTGTATTTTACAGTTTGTCTTCACTTGTAAACTTGGTGATATATATAAACCAAGTAGCAGCTAGTAATTAGATATGAATTTTCCTTGAGCTGTTTAGAAATATCAAAGGAGAAAATCATCTAGTTTGTACTAGGAAGCAGCTGTGATTTAATTCTTTGAATCACAGATTTTTCTAAAATAACACATCTCTGGTGGAACAACAAATCCACCAAAAAAGTTTTTTTAGTTCTTTGTGTTCATTACATTTGTGTTTGAATATATATATCTGTCTGCATCAGCTTCAAGCAATTCACACACATTTGATCACTCAAACACTTAGCCTTAGAAACTGCTCAAAACTTGAAAAAGTTTTGAGATTTACATTCAACCCCCCTTCTGTAAATCTCATTGTTAGTCCACTGGGAATAACAATTGGTATCAGAGCAAGCTCTTAACATACAAAGAGTTTAAAAATATTTTCTGCTAACATCATGAGTGCACAGAAGAATCCTCCTGCTAACATCATGAATAGGAAGTATATTGGTGTAAAGATCCCAGTCCTGGAAAAAGATAATTATCATCACTGGAAAGTGAAGATGCATTTACATCTTCTTTCTCAAGATGAAAGCTACATCAACTGTATTGAAAATGATCCTCACATCCCTCACAAAGTAGCCACAGCTGCTACTGCAACAGTTGCTTTTGGACAGTCCATTCCCAAGCCAAAAGCAGAATGGACTATTGAAGACATGGAAGAAATCCGCAAGGATAAGAGAGCCATGAACATTTTGTTTAATGGCTTAGATCAAGATATGTTTGACAATGTCATCAATAGCCAAACGGCAAAGGAAGTTTGGGATACTGTACAAATCATCTGTGAAGGTACTGAGCAGGTCAGAGAAAACAAGATACAGCTTCTTATTCAACAGTATGAATATTTTCACTTTGAAGAAGGTGAATCAGTAAATGATACCTTCAACAGGTTTCAGAAACTGTTGAATGGATTGAAGCTGTATGGTAGAGTGTACCAAGTCAAGGATTCCAACTTAAAATTTCTTAGGTCTCTGCCAAAGGAGTGGAAGCCCATGACTGTCTCTTTGAGAAATTCTCAAGATTATAAGAACTTCACACTTGAAAGATTATATGGAATTCTGAAGACTTATGAACTTGAAATGGAGCAGGATGAGCTGTTGGAAAAGGGAAAGAGAAAAGGAGGAACAGTTGCTCTTGTAGCTGACAGTGAGAAGATGGAAGCCAGGAATGAGGAGAAGACATTGCCAAGTCTCAAAATTGGTACAAGCAAATGAGAATCAAGCAAGGGTAAAGAGCAAGTTGCTGAGGATGAAGACAATTCCAGTCAGGATGAATCTGATGATATTGAAGAACATTTGGCCTTTCTGTCCAGGAGGTTTGCAAAAATGAAGTTAAAAAAAACACAAAGTTCACTAAGCCAAACAAAAACATGGTGGACAAATCAAAGTTCAAATGTTACAACTGTGGCATTAGTGGACACTTTGCAAGTGAGTGTAGGAAGCCAAATTCTGAGAAAAAAAATTTGAGCAAGTTGCTTACAAAAAGAAGTATTTTGATTTGCTCAAACAAAAGGAAAGAGCTTTTCTCACTCAAGATGATTGGGCAGCAGATGGGGTAAATGAAGATGATGATGTGGAATATGTCAACCTAGCCCTGATGGCTAATTCTGATGAAAATGAAACTAGTTCATCAAGCAACCAGGTAATTACTACTGATCTCTCTCAGCTTTCTAAACATGAATGCAATGAAGCCATAAATGATATGACCAATGAATTATATCATTTTCGTGTTTCCCTTAAATCACTAGCAAAAGAAAACACTAGGATCAAGGAGAATAATGTGTTTTTAAGTGATAGGAATGTTGTGTTAGAGGATCAGATAATTGAGCTTGAAAAGATGAAACTTAAATGCTTGACTGTTGAGAGTGAACTAGCAGAAGCTGTTAAGAAAGTAGAAATTCTTTCTACACAGTTAGAAAGTGAGCAAGAGGTAATCAAGGCCTGGAAAACATCTAGGGATGTTAGTGTTCAGATTGCAAAGGTTCAGGGAATTGAATCATTCTGTGAGGATGCCTGGAAGAAAAACAAAAAGGAGTTAGAATTAATTGATGGATTGTCAACGTATGTGGAATCAACGGATGATGAAAGTTATCCGTTGAAGGAAGAAAAGGAGCATCCGTTGAAGGCTCATCAATTAAAACAGGCAAGTTCTTTTAAAAATAAAAGTCTCAATAAAAAGAATAATTCAACTCTCAAGAACTTTGTCAAAGAAGGAGCTAGCACATCCAGAGATGTCAGTAAGGTGAATATAGGACACATGACTTTAGATCAGCTAAAAGATAGGCTCAAGTTGGTTGAGGATAAGAAGGAAACTAAAAGAAAATCTAAAAGAAATGGGAAGGTAGGGATTAATAAACATAACAATTACACACCTGATAGGTATGCTCCTAGAAAAAGCTGTGTGCATTGTAAAAGTGTTAATCACCTATCTGATAATTGCAAATCTGTTAAAAATACTCCCATGTCTTCAAATCCCTCCATGCCTAAAATGTCTATGTCACCTCTGCATGCTATGGCTGTTATGTCTCACCAGAATCCCCATGCATATTTTGCAAACATGTCATATATTAACAATCCTTATTTTACTGCATTTAGTATGCCTCAAATTCCATACAATATGCCTATGTTGAATAACATGTTTGCACAACCTATGCCTTATCAAATTCAAACAAATGTGTTAAATGATTCTGTGGCTAACCCTACACTTCAACCAACCACATCTGAGACCAAGGGTGACCCAAAGTTACCTAAGTCAAAAGATGCAGGAGGAATGAAGTCTAGGAAAAAGACTAACAAGGCTGGACCCAAGGAAACTTGGGTACCAAAATCAACTTGATTGATTTTGTTGTGTGCAGGGACAAAGAAGAAATATATGGTACTTGGACAGTGGTTGTTCAAGACACATGACAGGAGATTTCACCCTGCTCACAGAGTTTAAGGAAAGAGCTGGCCCTAGCATAACCTTTGGAGATGACAGCAAAGGATTCACTATGGGATATGGCTTGATTTCAAAAGAAAATGTCATCATTGATGAAGTTGCATTGGTTGATGGTCTCAAACAAAATTTATTGAGCATCAGTCAACTATGTGACAGAGGGAATACTGTTTCCTTCAATTTTGAAGCCTGTATTGTCACAAGTAAAAAGGACAATAAAGTGGTTCTAACTGGAGTTAGAAAAGGGAATGTGTACTTAGCTGATTTCAACTCTACAGATGCAGAATCCATAACTTGTCTTCTCAGCAAAGCAAGTCCAGTTGAAAGTTGGCTATGGCACAAGAAGCTGTCCCATTTGAATTTCAAGACAATGAATGATCTAGTCAAAAAGGACTTAGTTAGAGGAATGCCTCTAGTGGAATTCATAAGGGATGGGCTGTGTGATGCTTGTCAGAAAGGAAAGCAAAAGAAAGTATCATTCAGTAAAAAGCTTGAATCTGCAATTGATGAACCACTACAACTTCTACACATGGATCTTTTTGGACCGGTCAATGTATTGTCAATTTCAAGGAAAAGATACTGCCTAGTGATTGTAGATGATTTCTCAAAGTATTCATGGGTTTATTTTCTTAAATCAAAGGATGAAGCTAGTGAAATCATCATCAATCATATCAAGCAAGTCAACAATCATCCTGATTTCAAAGTAAGGAATATTAGGAGTGACAATGGAACTGAGTTCAAGAATTCAACCATGAAGTTGTTCTGTGAAGAAAGTGGGATCATGCATGAGTTCTCAGCTCCAAGAACTCCACAACAAAATGGTGTGGTGGAAAGGAAGAACAGATCACTAATTGAAGCTGCAAGGACAATGCTTGAAGAGTCAAAACTCCCAACTTATTTTTGGGCTGAGGCTGTCAACTGTGCATGTTACACTCAGAATATTTCTCTAATCAATCAGGCAAAATGCATGACTCCCTATCAATTATTCAAGAGAAGAAAACCAACTTTAAACTTTCTACATGTCTTTGGTTGCAAATGCTACGTCTTAAGGAATCAATCTGATCACAAAGGGAAGTTTGATGCAAAGGCTGATGAAGGAATATTTGTTGGTTATTCTGCTGGAAAATCATATAGGGTCTACAATCTAAGAACCAACATTGTCATGGAATCTGTACATGTTGTGTTTGATGATAAAAAGATTGATGGACTAACAGATGAGGGACATCATGAAGGACTCAAATTTGACAACATTGAGATATACTGTGATGATAGTGAAAGTGAGAATGATGAAGAAGGCATCTCAAGAAGAATTCAGAATCTACCTTTGGATAATGCACATAACACTGCATCCATTGAAAGTCATAATTCAGCTTCCGTTGAAAGAAGCGTTGCAGCATCCGTTGAAAGACAAAATGCATCATCCGTTGAAGTTCATAATGAAGCATCCGTTGATCGCAGTCTGTCAACGGATAATCAATTCACTTCATCAGTTGATAGAGCTCCCAATTCCTTTCAAAGGATCAGCAACTCAGGGGAAGTTTCAACAAATCAACATTCTATCTCACATCATGACAATACTGAGGCAACCTCATCTAGGGCTAATCTACCACCTCAAAGGAAATGGACCAAGAATCACCCTTTTGAACTGATCATTGGTGATGCTACATCAAAAGTACAAACTAGAAGGGCTACTCAAGATGAATGTCTGTATAGTAGCTTTCTATCACAGGAGGAACCTAAGAGAGTGGAAGAAGCTCTATTGGATCCAGATTGGATTTTAGCAATGCAAGAGGAGCTAAACCAATTTGAGAGGAACAAAGTATGGAAGCTGGTACCCGTGTTAGGGCGAAAACACGCACTAATATTCACGCAAGTATACGCGTTCGCAAGTAATATAGAATATTTTCTAGTTCGTTCCCTCAGAGACTCAGACTAAATTATTGTCTAATTAAACTCACTCACCAATGTATGATTACTTCTCAATGTTAAGATAATAACACTTAAAATTGTTGATTAAATATTAACTATAATTAACTACTTAATTAACCACTTAACTAACACTTCAATTTATCAATAATAAAACACTCATGAGATCACAACTTCATTATTACTTCCTTCTATAGCCATTGTTATTACCTTTAGCATGTGATAGTGATGATATTAATCGAATAACACGAAACTGATAAAAGCCAACTTTCATTGTACTAATACCATTCTACCAAGCATCCACAATTAAGATAGAAGTCGAATAGTCATCAATTATGTTGAGTTCCTATATGTCTACAGAAATTGATAACACAACGATTTAAGCTCAAGTTATTCCTTTTGATTACATAGGGCAAATAAAACTGTTAGAGTTACCCACTAATCATGCTCAACGTACATGAACCTATGCTAGCATGGCAAGTTCTAAATCTCAAGATCCACCGTCGCTTCACAAGAGATTAACACCCTATCTTATATGTTCGCGACGCACATAAGACGAATACGCACAACCAATACTAGATATCATGCAATCATCACACACTAAAGTATTAAACAATTAACTAAAGAATTCCATAATAAATCCGTTGCAACCCCATGATCACGATTAGCCCATAATAGAACTTATCACCATCATGGGTTCATATGAAATCATGATAAACAAACATAAGAAAATAATAATTAAACTAATTATATTAAAACAGAGTACGTCACAAGAGTAAATAAGTCAAAGCAAGAAAACTAGCATCCAATGTTACAACGAAACAAGAATCACAAGAAAATATGCTTCCTCTTCGTTGCGGTGTGCTAAATCGGTCTTCTTCCTTATCTCCTTCGCTTCTTGCGTAAAACACAATCTAAAACATAATCCCCTTAATACTCTCTGTGAAAACGTCTCAAATCTACCTATATAATAGTCCCATAAAACTCATATTACATAGAAGTTGGAAGCCAAACAGAAGTAGAAGTCTAAAATAATTTATCTTTTTCCCCGACCCTGCGCGGCCGCTCAGCATAGCTGCGCGGGCGCGCAGGTTGCTGCGCGGCCGCTCAGCATTGCTGCGTGGGCGCGCAGGCCTCTACTGGAAAAAATCCAAGTTTGCTCCGTTTCTTCGCCGTAATCTGCCCATTCCTTTCCTCTCGCAATGGTGAACACATGCCAAGGCTTATTCTTGATGATTCCTCCCCCGAAATGCAACTAATACCCTGAAATACATAAACACTAGAAAAACGCATTAAATACACAAAATACTTGATTTCAAGACACCAATTTAAGCCATTTTAAGACGTTCTAAGTGGTATAAAATGCCACTTATCACACCCCCAAACTTAAATCGATGCTTGTCCTCAAGCGTCACAGACTCAAAAACAAATAAAAATATGCATGAATGCAATCTATATGAAAATACAACGATCCCCCTTACTACAATTAACCAACCAAATTGTCACATCTCAACGAATGCAGTTAGACAACTAAAGATCAATAAACTCATGCAAACGGACATACAGCCAGAAACGTGGTGTATGCAAATGCTTAACAGATATGCTTCAGAACTAGACCAATTACTATGACTAGACTATCCTCAAGGCAATCCTACGATTATACAAAGAATAAAAATTCTAGGCACAAAGTGATATACAACACTACAAGAACTCTGGAGCTTACTACGGAATCGTGCTTTTTATTTACAACTCAAATGCTTATTTGACCGTGCAATGAGTGAGGTCCACAAAAGACTTATACAATGATATCCATGTAACGAGCGTTAGGTTAGCGGATCCCAGACTCTAAAAGCCTTAGGTCACTAGGCACAAAGTCCCCTAAGAACTTAATAACTCGAATACCAAAGAGCCCACTCTTGATCAATTATGCCAATTTTTTTTTTT
Organism: Apium graveolens; assembly: GCF_009905375.1. Taxonomy (NCBI): domain Eukaryota; kingdom Viridiplantae; phylum Streptophyta; class Magnoliopsida; order Apiales; family Apiaceae; genus Apium; species Apium graveolens. Next base: position 211,470,995 of record NC_133648.1, read on the forward strand.
TAATAACTTCTGAGCAAGTGCGTTTCGCTCCATCTTGCTCAACCCTAGACTACTCGCAACATATGCGAGCCGGCTACTAGCCATTTGACGCCTAGCCACAACTAGCAACAACTTCCATATTTTTTTCTCCAAAATTTTTCTTTTTCATGTCTTTATCACTAAGAACCTATAATCGAATTCTAAGCATAATAAGTAGATTGACCTTGAAAACAACCAAATCATAACACAATCTAGCCCTTTCGCATTCTCTAAGACTTAGTGGACTTACAATTGTTTCTAGCATGCATATCAACCTACACAACTTAATATCACTTTAATGCTATCACTACACTCACATCAATATCACAATTCAGTCGATAAATCATTGCAAAAGGGATCATGGTAAATGCATGAGCTACATGACATTCATAAAAAAAAACTATATGGCATAAATTATGCAACTATATGAACTAAACTATCATGAATATGCAACTAAATGACACACACACAATATTCCTTAACTACCACCCCCAAACTAAAAATCTTCACTGTCCTCAGTGAAAGTAGTAGAAAGGAACACAGGGTATACCTACTCGGAGTCATCATCATCATCACCCTCAGTGGGTGGAGTATCAGGCGGTGGGTATGCAGAGTCCTCACCAAAAACTGGCCACTGGATATCAGCTCCAAGGCCTCGAAAAGCAGTCCCTAACGCAAGGGTGAGCTCCTGAGCAAACTTGCTCTGCATCTCATACATGGCATCCATCCGCCGTGAAAGCCTCCTATACTAGGCATCACCCATCCCAGCACCCTCCTGAGCTCTCAAGAACCAGCCTCACCACGCCCTGGCCTAGCCATAGTAGCACCTCGTGCTGGACGCCCTCCTGGAAGACGATAACCCAGCCCATGCTCCTCAGGCTCACCACCGGTCCACTCCTGCATCCCATTCAGAGTGCCAGAATCAATCGGAGCTGCTGGCAACTGTAACTGCTCATGAGCCGGCCAGTTCACTCCCACTGCTCGGCATAGCTTCGTAACCGTGGATGCATAAGGGATGTTCATATGATTTGCTCCCCTCAAAAACTTCAGAATTCCTTGGTAGATAAACTCACCAAGGTCCACATAGTACTCCTCATTCAGAATTCCCCACAACAGCTGTGCTCTCTCAACTGTGACCTCGTGTGCATGCGAAGAAGGCAAAATATTAGCATAAATAAATGCATTCCATGCACGGGCATACCTGTTCATGGCGATCGCCGGAAAGTGACGATACTCATTATTGCCTGTACCGCGGGTCCAAATTGTGCCCGGTCGACAGAGAGTCGCACAAATCAAATCTAAGTCAAAATCCTCAGCAGTCTTTTCATTCCAGTTCTCCTCCTCGGGCTTCCTCTCTCACTGTCCAATCACACGGCGAATCGCCGCAGGATGATAATCAACCGTCAGCCCACTGACTACAGAAAACCCATTCTTTTCAGCCTTCGCGTTCGCGTAGAACTCACGAACAACGCTCATCGGTACTACTTCGGGTGACTCACAAAAAGCTATCCACCCCTTCTCTGCAATCATGGGCAACAACTCACCATCCCTCCCTGATGGTAAAAACCCCCTCTCCTTCAGAATCAGCTTCCCCAACAGCCTAGTGTACTCCTCCTCCACATCTCTATCAGTTAACCGAGGCCTTGCAGCAGTACCCCTCGATGAATCAGCAGTAGGAACTGTGTTGCTGCTGTCAATAGTGCGTGCTCTCTTGGGTGCCATTGATTCGTGAATAAAAGTGTGTAAGAACTGATATTTGATGTTTGTGAGAGGGTTTAAGTGTAGGAAGTTTTGTGGGAGATATGTAGGATAGGTGTATGTATATATAGGGTGTGGATTAGATTAGGGTTTGGGAATTAAGGGATAAAATGATGGGGTAGTGGGAACAAATCGTGGGTTTATGGGCTAAAACTGTTTTTGTGTTTTTTTTTTCTGAACTGTAAAAAATTTTCTGGAACTCAACCCCTGCGCGGCCGCTCAGCATAGCTGCACGGGCGCGCAGCTTGCTGCGCGGGCGCGCAGAAGGTCTCTGGAAAAAAAAAATTTCCAGCCCCTGTTTTCTGATTTTTTTGTGTTTTTGGATAGGTTATTAACTTCTAAGGGTTCCTGTAACAACAATTCATGGGTTGCCTCCCACGCAGCGCTTCTTTTTCGTCATTAGCTTGACGTTCCGTACCTTTCTCAAGTAGTCAACAAAATGGCACTAACCACTTCTCGGTTTGCCATGTCCCCATAGTAGTGCTTCAACCGCTGACCGTTAACCTTGAATGCTTGGTCCGAATCATTCTCAAAAATTTCCACCGCTCCATGTGGAAACACAGTTTTGACAATAAAAGGTCCAGACCACCTTGATTTCAACTTCCCAGGAAAAAGTCAGAGCCGAGAGTTGAATAAAGAACTTGTTGCCCTAGCACAAATAACTTAGGATGTAGCTTCCTATCGTGCCACCTCTTCACCTTTTCCTTATACATTTTATTATTCTCGTACGCTTGAAGTCGAAATTCATCAAGTTCATTAAGCTGGAGCATTCTTTTCTTACCAGCTGCATCTAAATCCAGGTTCAATTTCTTCAATGCCCAGTAGGCCTTATGCTCAAGCTCCGCCGGTAGATGACATCCCTTACCGTACACCAACTGAAATGGTGACATCCCAAGTGGAGTTTTGTATGCTGTTCTGTAAGCCCAAACAGCTTCATCGAGCTTTAAAGACCAATCCTTCCTTGACGGACAAACAACCTTCTCTAGAATACGCTTTATCTCTCTGTTAGACACTTCCACTTGACCATTTGTTTGCGGATGATAGGCAGTAGCTACTCGATGATTCACATTATAACGCTGCATCATAGAAGTGAACTTACGGTTGCAAAAATGCGATCCTTCATCACTTATGATTACCCGAGGTGTTCCAAACCTTGTGAAAATTTGCTTATGAAGAAAATTTAGCACTGCCTTTGCATCATTTGTCGGTAAAGCTTTAACTTCAACCCATTTTGAGACATAATCGACTGCCAGCAAGATGTACTGATTATTGCAAGACGAGATAAAAGGCCCCATGAAATCGATTCCCCATACATCAAAGACCTCGACTTCAAGCATCACATTTAATGGCATTTCATCCTTCCTTGACAAATTTCCCACTCTTTGGCAACGATCACACCTTAAAACAAACTGATGAGCATCCTTGAACAAAGTAGGCCAGAAATAACCTGCTTGCAGAATACGAGCTGCCGTCTTCTCACCTCCATAGTGTCCCCCATAAACCGTGGAATGGCAGTCTCGTAATATCCCCTCCGTCTCACAGAACGGGATACATCTCCTGATGATCTGGTCAGCTCCCTGTCTAAACAAATATGGTTCATCCCACATATACCATTTCACCTCATGCAGAAACTTCTTCTTTTGGGCGGATGTTAAATTAGGAGGCATTATGTTGCTGACGAGATAGTTTACAATATCTGCAAACCGTGGTTCTTCCTCCTGAATTGCAAACAACTGCTCATCCGAAAAAGATTCATTGATTAATGTCCTATCTTGTGAAGTAGAATCGGGATTCTCCAACCTAGAGAGATGGTCAGCTACTTGATTCTCAGTACCTTTTCTATCTTTGATCTCTAACTCAAATTCCTGAAGTAAAAGCACCCAACGAATGAGTCTCGGCTTCAAGTCCTTCTTAGAAACCAGATAGCGAATAACTGCATGATCAGTGAATACTGTTACTTTCGTACCAAGCAGATAAGATCGAAATTTCTCAAAGCCAAAGACTATAGCCAAAAGCTCCTTCTCAGTAGTGGTGTAGTGCAATTGGGCACCATTTAAAGTCTTACTCGCATAGTAGACCACATGGAAGAGATTTTTCTTGCGCTGTCCCAGAACTGCACCTACCGCATAATCACTCGCATCACACATCATCTCAAATGGTTCTGTCCAATCTGGTGCTGTAATGACTGGTGCCGTGATCAAACTCTCCTTGAGAGTCTCGAATGCTGCCAAACATTCATCATCAAATTTGAAAGGCACATCTTTCTCAAGCAAATTGCACAACGGCTTAGATATCTTTGAAAAGTCCTTGATGAATCACCGATAAAAACCCGCATGACCAAGAAAACTACGGATTCCTTTCACAGAATTAGGTGGGGGAAGATTTTCAATGACTCCCACCTTGGCCTTGTCCACCTCCAGACCCTTGCTAGAGACCTTATGCCCAAGGATAATGCCTTCACGCACCATAAAATGACATTTCTCCCAATTAAGCACCAAATTAGTTTCCACACATCTTTTGAGTACGGCGCGCAGATTATTCAAACATTCATCATATGAGTGTCCAAAGACGGAGAAGTCATCCATGAATACTTCGATGTTATTTCCAATCATGTCAGAGAATATAGCCATCATACATCTCTGAAAGGTGGCCGGTGCGCCACATAACCCAAACGAAACTCTGCGAAAAGCAAATGTGCCAAATGGACAAGTGAAGGTAGTCTTTTCCTGATCCTCTGGTGCAATACAAATCTGATTATACCCGGAATAACCATCCAGAAGACAAAAATACTCATGACCCGCCAATCTGTCAAGCATCTGATCAATAAATGGAAGAGGGAAGTGATCCTTCCTTGTGGCTTTGTTCAATTTTCTATAATCCATGCATACTCTCCATCCTGTAACTGTTCGAGTAGGGATGAGCTCATTCTTTTCATTTGCGACCACAGTGATACCTCCCTTCTTAGGTACACATTGTACGGGGCTCACCCACGAGCTGTCAGAAATAGGATAAATGATGCCTGCATCTAGCCATTTCAGAATATCTTTCTTCACCACCTCCTTCATGATGGGATTCAGTCTTCACTGATGTTCCACAGTTGGCTTACTACCTTCCTCTAGCAGAATTTTATGCATACAATATGAAGGACTTATCCCCTTGATGTCTGCTATGGTCCATCCAATAGCCGATTTGAATTCTCTCAAAATCCTTAAGAGCTTGTCTTCCTCACTACCTGAAAGGTCAGATGAAATAATAACAGGTAACGTAGATGAATCACCTAAAAAAGCATACCTCAAGTGTTCAGGTAATGGCTTGAGCTTCAAGGTAGGTGCTTCCTCTATTGATGGTTTGAGCTTCCCTTTAGCGTTCTTGAGGTCAGAAGTACCAAGAAATTCAAATGGTATGTCCAGCTTTCGCTTCCAGGGAGAAGCGTTCAGATATTGTAATTGCTCGTTGCTATCTTCATCATCGCTGTCAAAATCCCCCACTAAGGCCTTTTCCAATGCATCAGACATTAGCATGTGATCGAGTTCCGAAGTAACCGCAGAATCAATCACATCCACTTTTAAGCACTCCTCATCTTCTGTAGGGAATTTCATTGCCTTGAATATGTTGAAGGTCACATCCTGATCTTGGACCCGCATAGTAAGTTCCCCTTTTTGCACATCTATCAAGGTATGGCCAGTAGCCAAGAAAGGCCTCCCCAAGATTATGGGAATCTTCTTATCTTCCTCAAAATCCAGAATAACAAAATCTGCTGGAAAGAAGAGCTTATCCACTTTGACGAGCACATCCTCAACTATGCCCCTTGGGTAAGTAATGGAACGGTCAGCCAATTGTAGTGACATGTACGTGGGTTTTGGATCAGGCAGATCCAGTTTTTTAAAGATCGACAACGGCATCAGATTAATGCTTGCTCCCAAATCACAAAGGCACTTGTCAAACGTCAGATTGCCAATTGTGCAAGGAATGGTGAAGCTTCCTGGATCTTTCAGTTTTGGTGGTAACTTTTGTTGCAGAACAGCGCTGCATTCTTCCGTGAGAGCAACAGTTTCAAGGTCATCCAGTTTCACCTTCCTTGAAAGAATAGTCTTCATAAACTTTGCATAACTAGGCATTTGTTCCAGAGCCTCAGCGAAAGGTATATTGATGTGAAGTTTCTTGAACACCTCCAGAAACTTCCCGAACTGTCTATCCAGCTTTTGTTGCTGCAATCTCTTAGGAAAAGGTGGTAGAGGATAGAGCTGTTTCTCCCCTGTATTAGCCTCAGGCAGAGTGTGTTCAACAGTAGTCTTCCTTGGTTCCGCCGCTTTCTCCTTTTGCTTAGATTCTTCACCTCTAATTTCAGCTTCTAATTCTTTTGCCTTTTCAGCATCAGCTACTTTTCCAGACCTTAAGGTAATAGCCTTGACTTGCTCTTTAGCTTCCTTCCTTCCTGGTACTTCCGTGTCACTGGGAAGAGTGCCAGGTTGACGATTGAGCACTGTATTGGCTAATTGACCGATTTGATTTTCCAAGGTCTTGATAGAAACCGCCTGACTCTTGCACAACAGCTTAAGTTCCTCAAAATCAGCACTAGTAGGTGCAGCTGCACTTCCCTATTGAGGATATGATTGCCTTGTAGCATACTGCTGTGGTTGCTGGAATCCAGGTGGGTTAAACTGTTTACTCACTCCTTGCTGATATGGTGGCTGAATAGCATTCTGATTATTCCCCCAGCTGAAATTTGGATGATTTCTGTTGTTAGGATGATAGGTCGCTGGCACAGGCTGCTGTTGTCGCTGATAATTATACACATACTAAACAGATTCGTTTACAAGAGAACACTGATCCGTAGCATAAGAACCTGCACAAAGCTCACAAACCATAGCTATTTGATTAACTCCATACGTAGCCAGAGAATCAACATTCATTGATAGCGCTTGGAGCTGGGCTGCAATAGCGGTGGCTGCATCAACTTCCAGAATACCTGCTACCTTGCCTGTCGTCATCCTCTGAGTTGGGTTTTGATGCTCATTTGCAGCCATCGTCTCGATAAGATTATACGCCTCAGTATAGCTTTTAGCCCATAAGGCGCCTCCAGCTGCTGCATCGAGCATGGGCCGAGATTGGGCCCCCAAACCATTATAGAAACCAGTGATCACCATCCAATCCGGCATTCCATGATGTGGACATTTTCTCAACATTTCCTTGTAGCGTTCCCAAGCCTCGCACATAGATTCTGTAGGTTACTGCGCAAACTGAGTAAGAGCACTCCTCATAGCAGCAGTCTTTGCCATCGGATAAAACTTCACCAGAAACTTTTGCGCAAGATCTTGCCACGTAGTGATGGACCCAGCTGGTTCCAAATGTAACCAGTCTTTAGCCTTGTCCCTTAGTGAGAATGGGAAAAGCCTCAACTTGATAGCCTCATCAGTCACGCCATTATACTTAAAAGTGTTGCAGATCTCGACAAAATTCCTTATGTGCATGTTGGGGTCTTCAGTTGCCGCTCCTCCAAAAGAAACAGAATTCTGCACCATCTGAATAGTGCCCGGCTTGATTTCAAAGGTGTTAGCTTGAATAGCCGGATGAAGGATGCTTGACTGAATGTCATCAATTTTAGGCCGAGAAAAATCCATAAGAGCTGGATCAGCTTGAACAATACGATCTCCCATGTTTACTGGTTCTTTCTACTCAGTTCCTGAATCCGAATCCTCAAAATCTAACTTCTCCGGAATATCAAGAACTTCGTCTGTCTCCTCAGCTGTATCTAAAGTCCTCTTGCGAGCACGAGAACGAGTTTGCATAAACGCTTGCTAAAGTACCTGAAACACAACCAGAAAAAATAAGTAACTACTACGTCCTAATCACTGAGTCCTAATGACCAATGATGGTAAGTACATAAACTAAACAAATACGCCGAGTCCCCGGCAGCGGCGCCAAAAACTTGTTAGGGCGAAAACACGCACTAATATTCACGCAAGTATACGCGTTCGCAAGTAATATAGAATATTTTCAAGTTCGTTCCCTCACAGACTCAGACTAAATTATTGTCTAATTAAACTCACTCACCAATGTATGATTACTTCTCAATGTTAAGATAATAACACTTAAAATTGTTGATTAAATATTAACTATAATTAACTACTTAATCAACCACTTAACTAACACTTCAATTTATCAATAATAAAACACTCATGAGATCACAACTTCATTATTACTTCCTTCTATAGCCATTGTTATTACTTTAGCATGTGACAGTGATGATATTAATCGAATAACACGAAACTGATAAAAGCCAACTTTCATTGTACTAATACCATTCTACCAAGCATCCACAATTAAGATAGAAGTCGAATAGTCATCAATTATGTTGAGTTCCTATATGTCTACAGAAATTGAGAACACAACGATTTAAGCTCAAGTTATTCCTTTTGATTACATAGGGCAAATAAAACTGTTAGAGTTACCCACTAATCATGTTCAACGTACATGAACCTATGCTAGCATGGCAAGTTCTAAATCTCAAGATCCACCGTCACTTCATAAGAGATTAACACCCTATCTTATATGTTCGCGACGCACATAAGACGAATACGCACAACCAATACTAGATATCATGCAATCATCACACACTAAAGTATTAAACAATTAACTAAAGAATTCCATAATAAATCCGTTGCAACCCCATGATCACGATTAGCCCATAATAGAACTTATCGCCATCATGGGTTCATATGAAATCATGATAAACAAACACAAGAAAATAATAACTAAACTAATTATATTAAAACAGAGTACGTCACAAGAGTAAATAAGTCAAAGCAAGAAAACTAGCATCCAACGTTACAACGAAACAAGAATCACAAGAAAATATGCTTCCTCTTCGTTGTGGTGTGCTAAATCGGTCTTCTTCCTTATCTCCTTCGCTTCTTGCATAAAACACAATCTAAAACATAATCCCCTTAATACTCTCTGTGAAAACGTCTCAAATCTACCTATATAATAGTCCCATAAAACTCAGATTACATAGAAGTTGGAAGCCAAACAGAAGTAGAAGTCTAAAATAATTTATCTTTTTCCCCGACCCTGCGCGGCCGCTCAGCATAGCTGCGCGGGCGCGCAGGTTGCTGCGCGGCCGCTCAGCATTGCTACACGGGCGCGCAGGCCTCTACTGGAAAAAAATCCAAGTTTGCTCCATTTCTTCGCCGTAATCTGCCCATTCCTTTCCTCTCGCAATGGTGAACACATGCCAAGGCTTATTCTTGATGATTCCTCCCCCGAAATGCAACTAATACCCTGAAATGCATAAACACTAGAAAAATGCATCAAATACACAAAATACTTGATTTCAAGACACCAATTTAAGCCATTTTAAGACATTCTAAGTGGTATAAAATGCCACTTATCACCAAGCCAAAGAACAAGAGTTCTATTGACACAAAATGGGTATTCAGAAACAAGATGGATGAAAATGGCATTGTCATAAGGAATAAAGCCAGATTGGTTGCTAAAGGCTATTCTCAACAAGAGGGAATAGATTTTGATGAAACATTTGCTCCAGTTGCCAGACTTGAAGCCATCAGAATCTTTCTAGCCTATACAGCTAATGCCAATTTCAAAGTCTATCAGATGGATGTCAAGAGTGCATTTCTAAATGGGGAATTGGAGGAAGAAGTTTATGTAAGCCAACCTCCAGGTTTTGAAGATCAAAATTTTCCAGACCATGTGTATTATCTGTTGAAAGCACTCTATGGACTAAAGCAAGCACCTAGAGCCTGGTATGAGACTTTGTCAAAGTTCCTTCTAGATAATCATTTCACAAGAGGTACTGTTGACAAAACTCTCTTCTTTAGAAATGTTAATGGCTCTAAGATACTTGTACAAATTTATGTAGATGATATTATATTTGTATCTACAGATGATAAGCTTTGTAAAAAGTTTGCTAAATTAATGCAAAGTAAATATGAAATGAGCATGATGGGAGAGCTAACTTACTTTCTTGGTTTACAAGTTAAACAAGTTAGTGGTGGAATTTTCATTAGTCAAACTAAATATATTTATGATCTTTTAAAGAAGTTTGACTTAATGGATTGCTCACCTGCAAAAACTCCCATGGCCACTGCCACTAAGCTTGAATTAAACAAGGCTGAAAAGTCTGTGGATATTACAAGTTATAGAGGCATGGTTGGCTCACTTTTATATTTAACTGCTAGTAGACCTGATATAATGTTTTCTACATGTCTCTGTGCTAGATTTCAAGCTGACCCTAAAGAATCTCACTTAGTGGCTATTAAAAGAATTTTCAGATATCTCAAGGGGACTCCAAATCTAGGAATTTGGTACCCTAGAGAGTCTGGTTTTGATCTAATTGGCTACTCAGATGCAGATTATGCAGGTTGCAAAATAGACAGGAAAAGCACAACAGGCACCTGTCAATTTCTAGGGAACAAGCTTGTATCATGGTTCAGCAAGAAGCAGAATTCTGTTTCCACATCAACAGCTGAAGCTGAGTACATTGCTGCTGGTAGTTGCTGTGCACAGATACTATGGATGAGGAATCAACTATTTGACTATGGTCTGACTGTTGACAAAATTCCAATATTCTGTGACAACACAAGTGCCATTGCCATTACTGAAAATCCAGTGCAGCACTCAAGAACCAAGCACATTGATATCAAGTACCACTTCATTAGGGAACATGTGATGAAAGGTACAGTGGAACTTCATTTTGTTCCAAGTGAAAAGCAGATTGCAGACATATTTACCAAGCCACTTGATGAATCAACATTCACAAGATTAGTAAGTGAGTTAGGTATGCTTAATTATTCATAATCTATGTCATCTATATAATCTCTCTTGAAGCCTAAAATGAAATTTGCTGCAAGAACAAAGTTGGCTTTAATTAAGACTTATCCTATCAACGGATATTCTCTATCCGTTGAAAGCCAAAATTGTTCTATCAACGGATATTCATTATCCGTTGAAAGACAAATACATTTCCGGTAATTTTATCCTTCAACGGATAAAATGGCGTTGTACATCAACGGATAACTATTTCCCTTATCCGTTGAAGTGTCACGTCAGTTACTATAAGTGAGTCACAGCCGTTGATTCTTTTACTCAACCGTTAATACAGATATACAGTGTTGTATGTAATTGTATTTAAGGTAGTTTTCAGAATTTCTACAGTTTTCTTTGTTCTTGAACGACTGTAACTTACTTAAAAGTATCATTTAATCATTTTATTTACATTTTAATTCAAGAAAGTATAAAAGCCCAATTGAACTCTTATTCTCACTTTACGCTTTCTTGCAATTCTTATTCTCTTTCTCTCTAAATTTTCAAGTTTTTCTCTGCAACCTCTACTCACAAAAATGGCACCAGTAGTCAAAATTATGTCTCAAACAGGATTTGTTTATGAAAAGAATAATTTCATAGCCTTGGTTGAAAAGAATGAAGCCCATTCTGATTATCACAAGATGATGGACTTCATCAAAAACTGCAAACTAAGCTATGCAATGCTGGAAGCCCCAACCATCTACTGTGAGGTGATTGAGGTGATATGGACAACTGCAGCATTCAACTCCACAGATATGACTATTGCCTTCTCTCTCAAAGGTAAGGACTATTGCATTAATTGTGATGATTTACAATCTTGCTTTAAGTTGCCTGAGAATAATGTCATGACACCACACACTGATAAAGATGTCTCTGCCATGCTAGATTCCATAGGCTATGCTTTTGATTCTGCTAGTTTAGGTAGTATTAGAAGGAAAGGCCTTAGGAAAGAATGGAGTTTTCTTGGAGATGCCTTTATTAAGGTTTTCTCTGGAAAGATTAGCAATTTTGATGCTATCACTTCATCTCTTGTTAATATGCTCTACATGCTAGTTTCTGATAGGTACTTTAATTTTAGCAACTATGTTATGCTAGAATTAGGTTCCAGATTAGGTAACAAAGCTAATAGACCACATAACATCTACTATGCTAGATTCTTTATATTATTGGCTAACCATGTTGCTGAAGGTTTGGTTATATCCAATGAGAATAATAAACTCAAATGCTGGGCACTAGAAAAAAGGGTCCTTGCAGACCTTTTGAGAATGAACCTCAACAGCCAGGTGCCATTGGTATACTTGCCAATCATGAATGCACCACATGTAAGTGAGGTAAATACTTCTATAACTCCTACTACTTCCAACCCCACTGTTTCTTTGCCTTCTAGTGTGGCTATGGAACCTGTGTCTTTGTCCAAACAGGCTCCTACCAAAGCCACCAAATCTAAAGTTTCCAAAAGTCAAGTTAAAGAAACCTACCTCTGTTGTTTTTCAACAGACAACAGTTGTAACAACTACCATAAACCCTGAAGGGAGTGAACAGGGTGTGAGTGGTGAGGGGAGGGGTGAACATCAAAAAGCCCCCCAGGATAAGGTGGGAGAGGTGAGTGGTACCCAAACCAGCCAAGCCACAGTCTCTCAAAAGACTGTGGTGGTTCAAAAGGAGTCCAGCATATCCCTAGTTGCATCCTCCCAAAAGGATGTAACTATTGAAAATAGTCCCCAACCAGGGACACAGAACAAAAGAGGGAGGGACACTGAAGCCACACATTCACCATTTAAAGCCTTTTCAAGGAAGAAGAAGGCCAAAACCCTAGTTTCCACACAAGGGACACATACAGCACAGATACATCCACCAGTATCTGTGCCTTCTCAAATTCAGCTTGATGTGATTCCAATAAATGTGGAATCACAGCCCCATTCTCTCAATATAGAAACACACCATTCATCAAACTCTCCAACACCCTCTCTGGATGTGGATATGATATTCGCATCAATTCCTGATTCTCCCTCATTAAAACTCAGGGAGGAGCCCCACTCAAAACCTGATGATCATCATCTTTTAGATGATTTGTTGGATCATCAGCCAATTCTTTCAGATGTAGTTGAAGAATCTGTGTTACCTCACTTAAAATCAATCCACACAGATTCAACAATTATGTCACTTTCTATATCTACATCTTTTCCTTCCTCAACGGATATCTCTCATCCGTTGACAAGTGGTTGTTTTTCAATGGATAAGCTTAACAGCAGTTATCCGTTGATACCATCAGTTTCTACTTCAACGGATACTCCCTATCCGTTGATGGTCTCTACACACTTAACAGAAACAATTCCAACTGTAGAGGACATGGCAACTGTAAAATCACTTTTAGGTTTGAGGGAAGGGAGTGATCTTTTGAGTGAGAGGCTGGGTTGCTCCCAGGCAAAAGGAGAGGTTGAGAGTCACCAAATGCATGCTATTTCTTCCAGCATGGCAAAAGTGAGTGAGAGGAGTGCCACCTTAGAAGGTGAAGGTGAGGGTGTGAGGGTGTGTGTGAGCTAGGGGGAGCCCCTGATGCAAGAACAGAGAGAAATTGAGAGAAAGGCAGGTACAGAAGCTATAAGGGTGGATCCAGCCATTGCTAGTGAGTTAATGAAAGTGGATGATGCAGATAAGGAAAGACAATTTCAGCAACATTACAAAGCTGTCATTGATAACATTTCCTTGGATGCTGACACTTTTACTCACCCTGTTTCAGCCTATCAATTATTGGCTGCACAGGGCAATGTGGAGGCAGAACAGACACTACACATTGTACACACTTCAGAATCTCTTCTCAGAGACAAAGCTGCTACCAACAGGCTGCCTTCTCAAGCTGGTGAGCCATCTGAAGAATTTGGAGTAAATTCTAATGATGATGACTCTAATTCTTTGAATGAGAGCATGAACTTAGGGGGAGTAGCAGGCCCAAGTTCTGTTCCTAATCTTCCTGCATGGGCATGGGCAAAACCATCAACACCAGGAGAGTTTGGTGTCACTTTGGTCAGACAAGTCATGACAATTCAGCAGGCCCTTCAGGAGACTCAGGATGCTGGTACCAAGGCAATTCTTCAAGCTCATCTGGACTCTCTACATCTCTTGCAGTTGCAGCATTACCAGAAAAATCAAAGTATGGATGAGCTCAAGCTGGACATTGCTGATCTGAAATCCTACAATGCTGAGAAATTGGATTCACTTATACCCTATGGTACTATGCAAGATTTGTTGGGGAGACTGAGGAAAGCATCTGATGCTGACAAGAGGCTGGCCAGACTGGAAGATAGGGTTCAAATCATTGAAGACTCTATGGTCACCATTCTTCAAAATCAACAAACTCAAACAAATCTACTCATGCAGCTGGCACAAGCACAAGACTTGACCCCTACCCTTGATGATAACAAAAAGGGGGAGAATAAAAGGGAAGGGGAAGGAGAGCCATCTACAACAGTTCAGATTTCTCAAGTGCTAGTTCCTGTCATCACAACTTCTCCAACTATTCAAGTCAAAGGAAAGCTAGATGGAATTGATCTAATCCAGATAGCAGCAGCTGAATTGCAAGTCAAAGAGCAAAGGAAGAAGATTGATGAAAAGATGCAACTAATATTTGGTTCTACAACTTCTCAATCACAATCTGTGAAGCATAGCACAAAAGTGGAATCAATTATTATGGAACTCAAGCCATTAGGGAGACATAAGGATGGAGAAACTTCTTCCAAAGATCTGCAACCTATGGTTCTCAAGCCCAACAATAGATCCAATAAGGACTCTACAAAGAATCCTCTAAAAGAGGTGGATTTTCCTCTTCCAAAAGCTGATGAGGACAAGCTTTTAGGTAGAAGTATTGCATATCTCAAAGAGACCATGGATGAGGCTGTAAGGAGAAACATGGCTATTATCTTCAGAGAGGGAAAGAGCATATGTGTGATGCAAGGACATCCCAAATTCTCAATAGCCAAGAGGGAAGAAACCAAAAGGTTGAAGGAAGAAGCCAAACAGCTAAAGGCTGACAAAAGAGCACAAGCAAGGCTTGAAAAATAGCTAAAGTCAAGTCAGGCTGAAGAACAAAAAGAAATTAAAGACAAAGGTGAAGATGAAGCTATAGGGGACATGGTTGGTACTGAGATGGAGGAAAGAAGTCAGGAAGAATGGCAGAAAGGGAAAAGAAAGAAGGTCAATGCAAAGAGAAAGAAGGTACATAAGACTGAAGAAACCCAATCAATATCCAAACCACTACCCTCTGTTCCTGAACCAATTGTACCTGACCCCTTCATGAATATTCATGGTGAAACAATCATTCCCAAGGAGGAACCAATTGATTGGGACACCATCAAATTGCCCACCTTCCTAACCTCTTCTCCACCATCAAAGAAGCAGAAAAGAAGAATCAAATCAACACCCTCTAAAGCCTCAATCAAATTCACACAGAAGCCTAAGCCTAAACCTCAAACCTCTAAAGATGATTATGTTCACATCTGTGACATAAAAGAATTTTCAAACATTGAACTCTATCTGGATGAGCTGGAGGATGTAAGGGGAATAGCTGCCTACAGATAGCTACCTGAGAGACTAGTGTTCAAATACAAAGGAGCTGGGGAAAGAACATGGCCTCTTCACAGAATTCTGAATGAAGGCTACTCTACCTTGATTAGAGTCTACTCAGCCATACAGAAGGATTTTGGCTTTACCAGGACTCCCAAGACTGAGATTCTCAACAAGATTGCCAACATAAGGAAAACTTGGAGGGAGCCAAATGCCTTGCCTAGAACTTTACTCATTCAAGAAAGAGGAATTACAATTCACAAATCACCTCATTGGTTGATGGAGTTCAGAGATAACAAAGGAGTCAGAAGATTTTTCAGAATTGAAGATCAGCTAAAGATTTCCAGTAATGAAACTCTCAAGGATATACAATCTAAGTTAGATATCAAAGAAGAAGATGAAGCTGAATTCTACAGACAACTTCAACTTCAAATAGAGGAGAATGACAGGAGGCTAGGAAACAAAACCAGGGATCAAAGGAAAAGAAAGTAATTTGCTCAGGCTAAAGGAGCACCCTTGGAAACAATGTAATTCTTCAATTCCATCTCAGCATATACATTTTTGTAGCACTTTTGAATTTCTACTTTGTTACAGTTTATATATTTGTTAAGTGTTTTGTTATCATCAAGCTAAACCCAAATTTATGCCTACAGTTCTAGTAGACATAAATAGGGGGAGATTGTTAGGAATATGTGTATTAGTTTGATGATAAGTTAAGCAAAACACTTAAGTAGAAATCTAGTGTTTGTAGCCTCAACGGATAAGACCATCTTGGCTATCCGTTGAAGGAGTAGCTTTACTTAGCAATAAGTTTAGTATTGTAGCACATTTCACTCTCTGGTATCAAGCTGTAATTCTTAGATGTTGTTAGGAAATAATCAGTCATGTTGACTACTAATGGATGTACAAATAGGAGGGCTAATTGTAAATATTTCATGCCTTGTAATTTTGTATAAGTGAAGAAGTGTCAACGGATATTGAAGACCTTCAACGGATAAGAAACAATGCTTCAACGGATAATATCCATCAACGGATAAATGCTTCAACGGATAATATCCATCAACGGATAAGTGCTTCAACGGATAAAGACTTCAACTGATAATGCATCAACGGATAAAGCTTCAACGGATAAAGCCTCAACGGATAAGGCATCAACGGATGAAAGCTTCAACGGATGCTTAGTTCATTATCAGTTGATAGTGACAATTCACAAGCTGACAGAGGCACATGGATTGACAGAGACATACTGGAATGTGGAAGCCTCTAGGAGGAATCAAGAAAATGCAGCATTTCTATTCTGATGCAAACAAGAAAGTATTCAAAGATTTACAGATTACTCTAGATTGCATTGGATAGAGAAATGAAGAAGAAACATGTGAAGAATCTTTTCAATTGTATTTTATAGTTTGTCTTCACTTGTAAACTTGGTGATATATATAAACCAAGTAGCAGCTAGTAATTAGATATGAATTTTCCTTGAGCTGTTTAGAAATATCAAAAGAGAAAATCATCTAGTTTGTACTAGGAAGCAGCTGTGATTTAATTCTTTGAATCACAGATTTTTCTGAAATAACACATCTCTGTTGGAACAATAAATCCACCAGAAAAGTTTTTTTAGTTCTTTGTGTTCATTACATTTGTGTTTGAATATATATCTGTCTGCATCAGCTTCAAGCAATTCACACATATTTGATCACTCAAACACTTAGCCTTAGAAACTGCTTAAAATTAGAAAAAGTTTTGAGATTTACATTCAACCCCCCTTCTGTAAATCTCATTGTTAGTCCACTGGGAATAACAGCAAGAAAAGCTGGATCAGACAAATGAGGATGAATCTGAATTCTACATGCAACTTCAACACGAGATTGAAGAAAACAATGAAAAAATGAGAAAGAAGTTTAGACAATCAAGGAAATAAGTTATATTTGCTCAGTCTAGAGCAGCACCTTGATAATGGCTTTTAAGATTCTCTGTAAACCTTCCTCTGCATAATTTTCAATGTATCGTAGCACTTGTTAATTTTATCTACTAGGAATCAGTCTATATTCATAGGGTGTTTTGTTATCATCAAGTTTCTCTTAATTTATGGCTACAATTCCAGTAGAAATAAATTGGGCGAGATTGTTAGGAATATGTTGTGTACTTGATGATAAGTTAAATAAAACATGTGACGCCCTCCAAACCCGGGGTCTAGATTTGGGGGTCACTTGCCACTAAATTATAATAAAATAATCACAGCGGAATAATATAATAAATACGACCCCATTACCTGCACTGGATCGATCACAGGTTATAGTATGGAACAGGCACTACTACAAATCAATTGTTATTACAAACCATAAGTCTAATTAGTTTTACAGATTATTCAAATTTTATTACAAACCTCTAGACTATTCAAGCGTCCCAAAACAGTCTACCTGGAATACACACCACTATTTACAAGCACTCGACTTCTGACCAAACCTGGATCTCAAGCTTGCTCTGGCTTAGCTGAAAGATTAGATTGATAAACAAGTATGAGCGAAAGAAATGCTCAGCAAGCAATATAAAATGTACTTGTAATGATAAACCACATTCCAATAATAACTGAACAAAAGAATAAAAGCAGTAATATTTGATCATTAATAAAAGCTTCACAAACTATCAACAATAAATGATAACTTTTAGATTGGAATCTAACTCCGACGGACGTACTATCACATGCTGATCAGCCCGTGTGATAGCACAAGGTCATGATTCATAGAAACATGTCCCCAAAACACGAGTACTCAATTAAAAAGGCAATATACCTGCCTGTGGCAAAATGGTGTCATAATATTTCATATAACACGTAGAAATAGCCCTCCGCTGGACCGTCCGTCCCGGTCACTTACGCATTCATCCAATCCATAAAACATTTTGATCAAAGGAGCCGAATCAAAGGACATCCTTAACCATATAACTCCCCATTTCTCATGGTCCAGAGTTATCTCAACAATCGATGGCGAAATAACTAGAATAATTAGTTATTTGCTAATCTCAATTCAATGTTCCACTGTATAGAGTGATTTATAGCGAAATATATAAAACGTTTAACTATTCTGAACTTAGAATAGTATGGAAATCAAAAGAATAAAATTCAGAGTCAATATCAATTGAATGATAAATGAAGATAGAGGTACTTGCATAATATAACTCAAAATAAACGTCACCTGAACAATAAGTGAAGTTAGGGGTACTTGCATAATATAATTCTAAATAAACGTCACTTGAATGATAAGTGAAGTCAGGAGTACTTGCCTGGTATGCTCGATAACCTCTTACTATAACTCTGCTTTTAACTGATGGCTACTATCTTCGTCTAACACTTGACTGCACTCCTTGCTACTCGATTCTATAAACAAAAGGACTATCTTAATTGACAGAACTAAACTCAATCGACGTAGCTATACGTCTTAACATCTACCCGATCGTATATAACTAAGCATGGCATTTTAAACTGTAAACAATTAACATACATATCATGTAACACATAATCATAGCATTTGTATAACACGTAATCATATATTTCATATAACACATAAGTTAGATCATTACAAGATACGTCTCAGTGCGTTCAGAATGAAAATCAATTCAATTTTAACATTTATCGATCAAATACCGACTCAAACTAATATATAAATCAAATGACATTGCAATACAAAAGAAATTAGGTTTTAAAAGTATTTTTATTAGAAGCGCAATATTTTTCTGAGTCTGTACGCGTTTGTTTCGTATTAAACGGACAAACGGTTAATTTATTATGAATTTTTGAACATTTTTCGGAATAAAACGGGTCTCCGAATTATTTAATAATTAAATAATATGCCTCGAACACTCGAAAATAATTTTATAAAAATTATCGAGCTTAGAAAATAATTTAAAATAATATTTTAAAGCTCGAAACTATTTTTCGGAATTTTTAAATCAATTTTAAATAATTAAATCTAATTAAATAATCAATTAAAATTAATTAATAACTAATTAAATAATTAATTATCAACTAAAATTAATTAATTAAATAATTAAGATTTATTTTAAAGATAACAATAATTTTTCAGAATTAAATATAGATTTTTAGAAATAATAGAAATAAAAAAAATGAATTTTTAGAAATAAAACAGAATTTTGAATTATAAAAGAAAAAGAAAATTCTAGAAACAAAAATCTGGATTTCCTTCATCTTCTTCCTCGGATCAAAAGGCGGCACAGGCTGGCGGCGGATGGCCGGAACCTGAAGAACAGGCCGCCGGATTCTGGAATTTCCAGAAAACGGTCGGCGCCGTTCAAAGGTCCGGCGACTCCGTTTTCAACCCAAAACCTACCCTTCGATCCAGTTTTTCATACCAAATTAATCCTTATAACTCCCACAATCCAGAATCGTTACAATCAACAGCAAAACATCACTCGAAACCAGAATCCGATCAATTTCCGATCCCGACTTCGAATTTTCCAGCCAACTCCCGAAATCATCCAATACCGAACCAAACTCAACGTATTATAGGGGAAATTAAAGCTTAGGACACCGCGAATCTAACTCAATAATCAAAACAAACCAATAATCAAGAACAAATTCACAAAATCGAATCAAAATTTTATATAAACCCATGAACTCGATCTATCACTTCCAGGGGTTATAATTACTAATTCTATATACCAATCAACTGCAATTTCAATATTAACTCTTATTTAAGCATCAAAATCATCAAACGATTCGTAAATCAAAAAGCCCTAAATTCGGGTATAAACCCTAAATTGCGAATTTACAAATTATCAATTGTTTGAAAGATTTGATGGCATAAACAAAAAGAACATGAAAATATGAACGTTTTGGTTACTCATACTTCAAATTCTGAAGTCTGCATCACCCTTAAATTTGGGTTTGATTCTCGGAACTTTTCAAGAACACCAATTACACATATTCAAGAAATTTTCAGAAATTAAAACCTTAATTTCTATATGATATCGAACTCTATTTTTGAAGTATAATATACCAAATTGACCAGAAAAACATGCTCTACAACATGGAAGCATCAAATCACATCAACAACATCAAGAACAAAAATTCGTAATTTAATTATCAAATAATTCGAATATAAATAATTAAATAAGAAAATTACTGTGATTTCTGGAAAGAAACTGATGATTGATTCAGAAAGAAGATTTCGAGAGCTTCGTTTTGATATGTTGCACGCCCGAATCGGAGTTCGATAACGCCTTCGTTCGTGTGTTTGATTCTCAGAACAGTTTATGAATATAAGATTTTTCTCTGTAAAATTATATAATTATCTGTCTGAAAATGATTTTTATACGAAATAAAATACGGTAAAAGGCTATTTATAATTACGGAAAATTAGTATCCTATTGGATCATTCCGGATATAAAATGGTACGTTTATTTATAAAAACTGATCCAAACGGTATCGGTTTTCGGGATAATTATCCAGATCAGTACAATTTGTACTGCGGTCTTGGTCTCAGCGCCCAGTTACACGTACTACGAAGTGATAATTGTAATAGTTTAATAAAAAAAGCTCCCGTTTATGAAAAATACGGGTTTTATTAATTTACCGAAACGAATATTGTATCGAAAATGTTGCGCCGGGACCCGTGCAGGACAAACCGTACGCCGGATCGAAAAAGTCAAAACATGGAATATGCTCGGAATATTACAATTAGGTTAGGAAGGAGTTTTCGGAAGAGTTTCGGGTTCCAAAAACGTAACAACGACTGACGTCGGTTGGTTCCCGTTTTATAAAAATATATTTTAAATTCCCGGAAAAAGATTTTATAAATTTCATATGATCCTTATAAATCCATAAATCAACATAAAAATAATTAGGAAGATATGACAATTATCCATATTTTATTTTAGACATATAAAAATTAAAATACCTAATTAATATTATTTTTGAATATTCAAGTACAGATAACATTTAACAATTAACTCACAGAATAAATACTGGACACACACATAATAATTATTTAATAGCAAAAATAATTGCACGATATATCCCGGATATTACAAAACACCTTGGTAGATTTAATTTAGTGATCTTGTAGCTTTCAAAGGATGATCACTTTAACATCTGTTAAAAGGGTAGCTTATGTATTAATAAGTTTAGTAGCACATTTCTGCATATTGTAATGCCTTAGAGAACTAGATGTTGTAGAATATTTTAAATCATGTTGACAACTAGATTGATAAGCCAGATAGGTTGGCTAATTGTAAATATTAGATTCCTTGTAATCTTGTATAAATGAAATGGAGTTAACTGCTATGAAGATAGTCTCAACGGATGTTCCACAAGGCTTCAACGGATGATCAACTAAAGCTTCAACGGATAATCAACCAGAATCTCAACGGACGATCCAACAAAGTCTCAATGGATGATCCCACAAAGTTTCAATGGATGATTTAACTGAGTTTCAACGGATGAACAAATTCAAAAGAGCAGTTGATAGTGACTTGACAGTCACATGCGTTGATTGTATGCAAATGGAATGTGGCAGCCTATTTACAGGTTTTAGAGAAGAAAGAAGCATTTCCATTTCCATGCTAAACTGAAGATATTAAAAGATGCTGGATTGAGAAATGAAGGAGCATGAAATTAGACTAGAAATATTTTGTCTTATTTGTCTGTCTTTTTATCATGTAACTTGGTGATATATAAACCGAGTGTAGCAAGTAGAATAGTATCCAAGTTAATAAGCAATTACTAGAGAAATAGAAAAGGCCATATCTGTAAAACGAATTTCTCCGTTCATGTAAGTTCAACGTGTAAGCAGTTGTGTGCAAACTTTGCATCACAGAGTTCTCAAATCAATATATATTTCTGGTGGAAAAGTTTAATCCACCAGAAATTTTTTAAATACTTGTATTTGATTATTTTGTGTTTGATTTCTTCTATACTTTCATTCCGCACTTTAGCTAGATCAAACACATTTATATATTTATAGTAGAACAGTTCTTAAAGTTTAAAAAGTAGATAGAATTACATTCAACCCCCTTCTGTAATTCTTTGTTAGATTGTTTGGGAATAACAATTGGTATCAGAGCAAGCTCTTAAAGTACAAAGAGTTTAAAGATCACAAAAACTAACAAGATGAACTAAAAATATGTGGGAGTAAAGATTCCATTTCTGGAAAAAGACAATTATCACCACTGGAAGGTGAAAATGCACCTGTATCTTCTTTTTCAAGATGAAATATATGTGGACTATATTGAGAAAGGTCCATATGTTCCCATGAGAGCTGCTACAGGAAATGAGCCATCCATCCCAAAGCCTGGAGCAGAATGGTCTGATCCAGATATAGAGCAAGTTCATAAGGATAAGAAGGCCATGAATATTTTGTTTAATGGTGTTGATGGTGACATGTTTAACAACATCATAAACTGTAAAACTGCTAATGATGTCCGAGATACAATTCAAGTTATATGTGATAGAACTGAGCAGGTAAGGGAAAACAAAATGCAACTCTTAATTCAGCAATATGAGCATTTTCATAGTGAAGAAAGTGAGTCACTCACTGGCATATTTAGTAGATTTCAAAAACTACTAAATGCTCCAAAGTTGCATGGAAGAGTCTATCAGACAAAAGACTCAAACCTCAAATTCCTTAGATCTCTGCCAAAGGAATGAAAGCCTATGACAGTCTCATTAAGAAATTCTCAAGACTACAAGGAATTTACCAAGTAGAACAGTTCTTACAATTTAAAAAGTAGCCAGAATTATATTCAACCCCCCTTCTGTAATTATTTGTTAGATTATTTGGGAATAACAGTTATTGATGTGTCAGAGGCCATATGTGCTGGTACATCATCATAAACGTGTAATGGACCATGGGTGCTGGTCTAGTGTCATTAATTCCAACTTATGGTTTGAAAGTTAGGTATTTTTTAATGAATACGACTTATAAGTTAAAAAAACTGCTATAGATTACCAACATTGAGAGTGTAAATGACCGACTTAAAAACTGAAAAATTATGAAAATATGATTGAGACTAGATTATGCAGCTAATAAGATGCTGTAACAATTTTAGGTCGAGATTTTAATTTTTTAATCTTATAAAAATACGAGAGCAGAGGTCGCGTGAGTGAGAAATATTTAGTAATTTCTTGTGTAGTTGACTTATGATATGGTTGGGTAAAACGAGCATTAAGGACCAATGTCGGCCCGAAACTGGATATAAAAGATAATAATGTTTTAAGAAGTGTTAAGGGTAAAATGGAACTTATTGGGCATTTATTAAATTACGTATTTAACAAAGAAACGCTAAGTCGATATTAGAGACTAATGGAACGTTTATATTCTTGATTATAGATATCCGGACAAACTCTCGTGCACCCTCCATCTCGAGACTACCATGCAAGTTTACGAATCCTACCTCTAATTACTGTTGTGTTGTGAAAATTTAAATAATGTATATATGCATGATGCCATTTTACATGATTTATAAGTAATAAAAAAGTATAACTTGAGATTGATAATTGATGTAGATATAGCACGTAATAGAGTTACAAATGTTAACGATACTAAGTAGCGTGGTATATTATATTGTAAATCGGGAGTCGGTCGGTATAATTTTTAAAAATTCAAAAGTATTCGAGAGTCGATTGAGATAATTATTTTCTAATTTTAATATTAAAGCAAATATTCCAAGGGACTCGATGCTCCTTTGCGGTTTATTAAATAACTCAAAACTTTTCTCAAACGATTTCCAAAATCATTATTTACTTAACTTAAATATCATTTATTCGATGAATGTTATTTCAATTATACATTTATAAAAAAAGAGAAAGTATTTAAAGATTTATTATGTAATTATTATTACTAATTATTGAATATTTATTAAAGATTTAATTGATTTTATTTAAATATAAATCAGTTAATGAATATTAATTAAAATATTCATTTAAAACAGAATTATTCAAGATTATTATTTAATAATAATTATTTAATTATTAAATATTCATTGAAGATTTTATATGATTTAAAAGTCATAAATCGTAATTGAAAAATATCTTTTGACTTTCAGAGAATTATCCAAGTACTTCCAAATATTCAAAAAGAATTATTTCAACTTACTTTGAATAATTTGACTATAATGTCCGAGGAGACTCCCCCTTAAATATTTATCGATTGATAACGGTCAACTCATATTATTATAATACTTCCTCCAACACTTCTCGGAAGTACGTATATGTATATCGGTATGTATCTATCAACAAGCATTATGCTTGGGGAATAAAAATAAGTTTCAAGTGTATGATATGATTCTTTAAAAGGACTAAGAAGGGTAGACTCTACGGGTATTAGGGAGACTACTGTTGAGTGGCATTTATGACACTTTATAACACTCCGTAAAGCTTTGAATTGATGTTTTGATCTCAAGTTGTTAGTGTTTTTAACGTGTTTTTGTAGTGTTTTTGCATTTCAGGCATTATTCAGGAATACAGGTGAATTACCATTGTTTGGATGGTAATATGGTGTTAAGATGGTGTCTAGAATAAAAGCTCGTGAAAAGACCAACTCAAACCAACAAGAAAAGAAAGAAGTCAGAAATTTCTCTAGAGAGACGGCGCGCCCACGCTGTGATAGTGCGTGGTTGTGCCACGCTGTTATAGTGCGCGGTCGTGCCCAAAGAGGAGAATGTCAGTGTGCCCACGTTGGTCAAGCACGCGGCCGCGCTAGGTCGAGAAAATAAAATCCCGTTTCTTCTGGAATTTTGATCTGTTTGACCTCTACTCTGCATGGGCTGCTATATATACATAACTTATGCTCGTTTTTTATAAGAAGATGTACCAGAGCTTAAGGAGAAGGCGTAAGAAGACCGTAGAGCACAATTTAACCTACGGTGAAGAAGATCTAGTTTATTCTTGTGATTCTTTGTTTTAAGTTGTAACTTTGGATGCTAGTTTTCTTATTCGTGAACCTATACTCTTGTTTCATACTTGGTTTTATTAGTGTATAAAGACTACATTTATTATACCATGCTTTCATCGGAACCCACGTTGATGATGAGTCTGATTACGGGCTAATCATTATTGTGGGGTTCTAACAAATTTATTTATGAATTTCTTTAGTTAATTTGTTTCTATGCCTTAGTGTGTGGTGATTGTATGATAACCTAGTTTTGGTTGTGCTTATTCGTCTTATGAGTATCGCGAATATATAAGATAGTGTGTTAATCTTTAATGAAGCGAAAGTGAATTTAAGGGTTTAGAACTTGTCATGCTAGCATAGGTTCATGTATTTGCATGCATGATTTGTAGGTAATTTTAACCATCTTACTTGCCCTATATAATCATGATATATAACTTGTGCATTAAACCGTTATGTTGTCAAATTCTATAGACATATAGGGTCTCAATATAGTTGGTTTCTATTCAGCTTCTATCTTTTTTGTGGATGTTTGGTAGTATGGTATTCGTGCAACGAAAGTTGGCGTTTATCAGTTTTTGTTATCTGATAAGTGTCATCACCATTACATGCTAAGATTAAGAATGAAGAGGATATTTAATGAAGTTGGAATCCCATGTTTGTGTCATATATTATTCAACTCTCTTTAATCTCCTAGTTTATGTTCTTTAGTATAATCGCTTAGTTAATTGAAGTTATAATCAATCTCAATTTCTTATTCATCTTAGCATTGGATAATAACCATACTAGTGTTTCATAAATACATTGATTGAAATTAACCTAAACCAATCCCTGTGGGAACGAACTAGAATTTATTCTATATTACTTGCGATCGCGTATACTTGCATGAATTTAACCGCGTATTTTCTCCCTAACAAGTTTTTGGCGCCGCTGCCGGGGATATCAGTGTTAATTTTTAGTTAATGTGTTTGTCATCATTGGTCGTTAAAGTTCAGTGACTCGGAAATTGTTACTTACTTAATTCCTTGTCGTTTTAGGTACTCTAGCGAGCGTGTATGCATACGCGTTCTCGGTCTCATAAGAGAACACTGGATCAAGCTGAGGAAGAAGTTGTAGTCGAGGAGAAAGTTGAAGAAGAGATCTTAGTTGAGAAAGAAGAAGAGGTTCTTATTGCAATGGGAGAATCAGAAGCGAATCCAAAGGCTTTGATGTATTACTCTCAACCGAAGATCAATGATATTTAGTCTAGCATTGTTCGACCAGCCATCTTGGCTTATACCTTTGAGATCAAGTCGAGCACAAGTCAGATGATACAGAACTCAGTTCAGTTTGGGGGTTCTCCGATAGAAGACCCCAACATGCACATCAGAGATTTCATCGAGATCTGCGACACTTTCAAGTTTAATGGGGTTTCTGAATATGCTATTAAGTTGAGGCTTTTCCCATTCTCTCTGCGGGATAAATCTAAATGTTGCTTAAATTCTCTACCACCAGAGTTTATCATAAAATGGGAGGATCTTGCGCAAAAGTTCTTTACTAAGTTCTTTCCTATGGCGAAGACTGCTGCAATAAAAAATGCACTTACTCAATTTGCTCGGCAATCTGGAGAATCTTTATGTGAGGCTTGGGACCGATATAAGGAGATGCTTAGGAAGTGTCCTCATCATGGGATGCCTGACTGGATGATCCTTAACTGTTTCTATAATAGTTTGGGTGCTACTTCTAGACCCATGCTTGATGCAGCATCAGGAGGAGCCTTGTGGGCTAAAAGCTACGATGAAGCTTATGAATTGATTAAACTGATGGCTGCTAATGAATACCAAAATCCTACTCAGAGACTATCTCAGGGCAAGGTAGCAGGAATTCTGGAGTTGGATGCAGCTACTGCTATAGCTACTCAACTTAAGGCTTTGACGATGAAGGTGGATTCTCTGTGTAATTATGGATTTAATCAGAACACTAGTGTCTGTGAGCTTTGTGCTGGTGCCCATGAGACTGATCCGTGTGCCATTTTTAGTGAATCAGCTCAGTTCATGATCAACTTTTAGAGGTCGCAGCAACCTGTACCAGCCACCTATCATCCCAACAACCGCAATCATCCCAACTTTAGCTGGAGCAACACTCAGAATGTGGTTCAGCAGCCTTAACAGCGGTATCCAGCAAAGCAGTACAACCCTCCTAGTTTTTAGCAACCGCAATATGTACCAAGGCAGCAATTCCAGCTGCAACAGTCTAATGAAAATCTGAATTGGAGGAGTTGAGGCTCATGTGCAAGAGCCAAGCGGTTTCTATCAAGACCTTGGAAAATCAAATTAGGAAAATTGCCAATGCCTTGCTTAATTGTCAACCTGGTACACTCCCTAGTGACACTGAAGTACCAGGAAAGAGAGAAGCTAAGGAGCAGGTAAAGGCAATTACATTAAAGTCTGGGAAGGTTGCGAATCCCGAACACTCTCAAGTTTCGGATGAAGAAGCTGTGGCTGAAGAAGAAGTGCCGAAGGAGGATGAAGTGGAATCAAGGAAGACTACTGTTCAACACACTCCTCCTGAGGGTAATACAGGGGAGACACAAGTCTATCCTCCACCTTCTTTTTCCTAAGAGGCTGCAAAAGAAAAAGCTGGATAAGCAATTTGAGAAGTGTTTGGAGGTGTTCAAGAAACTTCATATCAACATACCTTTCGTTGAAGCTCTTGAACAAATGCCTAGTTATGCGAAGTTTATGAAAGGTATTCTTTCTCGGAAAGTGAAGCTTGATGACTTAGAGACAGTTGCTCTTACGGAGGAATGCAGTGTTGTGCTGCAATAGAAGTTGCCTCCGAAGCTTAAGGATCCCGGAAGCTTCAATATTCCTTGCACTATTGGAAAAGTGTCATTTGAAAAATGCTTATGTGACCTGGGAGCTAGCATCCATCTGATTCCTTTGTCAATCTTCAAGAAGTTGGACTTACCTGATCCAAAGCCTACTTATATGACCTTGCAGTTGGCTAATCACTCTATTATATATCCGCGAGGCATTGTTGAGGATTTTTTGGTCAAGGTGGATAAACTCATCTATCCTGCTAATTTTGTAATTCTTGATTTCGAGGAGGATAAGAAGATTCCCATAATCTTTAGAAGACCGTTCTTGGCTACTGGCCCATCCTTGATAGATGTGCAGAAGGGTGAGCTCACCATGTGAGTGCTGGATTAGGATGTAAATTTTAACGTGTTTAATGCTATGAAATTCCCTACAGAAAATGAGGAGTGCTTAAAGATGGAGTTGGTCGATTCTGTGGTTACTTTAGAACTTGATCAATTTCTAAAATTTGATGCCTTAGAAAAGGCCTTATTGGGGAATTCTGATAGTGAAGATGATGAAGGTGATGAGCAATTGCAATATCTGAATGCTTCTCCTTGGAAGAGGAAAATGGATATGCCTTTTGAATCTCTTGGAATGGAGGAGCTGAACAAATCTCCCAAGTTCCTCAAGCCATCTATTGAGGAAGCTCTTACACTTGAGCTTAAATCATTACCTGAACACTTAAGGTATGCTTTTTTAGGTGATGCATCTAATTTTCCTATTATTATTGCATCTGACCTTTTAGGTAGTGATGAGGAAAAACTCTTACGAATTCTGAGAGAGTTCAAATCGGCAATTGGATGGACGATAGCAGATATTAAGGGAATCAACCCTTCTTATTGTATGCATAAAATTCTTCTAGAGGAAGGTAGCAAGCCTACTGTTGAGCAACAAAGAAGGCTCAATCTGATCATGAAAGAAGTTGTGAAGAAGGAAATTCTCAAATGGCTGGATGCAGGGATCATCTATCCCATTTCTGACAGTTCTTGGGTGAGTCCAGTTCAGTGTGTGCTGAAGGAAGGAGGTATCACAGTTGTAGCTAATGAGAAGAATGAGCTCATTCCTACTCGAACGGTCATTGGGTGGAGAGTTTGCATGGATTATAGGAAGCTGAACAAGGCCACGAGAAAAGAACACTTCCCTCTACCTTTTCTTGATCAGATACTCGACATGTTGGTTGGGCATGAGTACTATTATCTTCTGGATGGCTATTCGGGCTATAATTAGATTTGCATTGTTCCAGAAGATCAGGAAAAGACTACCTTCACTTGTTCATTTGGTACTTTCGCCTTTAGAAGAGTTTCTTTTGGTTTGTGTAGGGCACCTACCATATTTCAGAGATGCATGATGGCTATCTTCTCTGACATGATTGGTAAAAATGTGAAAGTGTTCATGGACGACTTCTCTATATTTGGCGATTCATTTGATGAGTGCTTGCAGAATCTTGGCGACATTCTTAAAAGGAGTGTTGAGACCAATCTGGTTCTCAACTGGGAGAAATGTCACTTTATGGTGCGATAAGGCATTATTCTTGGTCACAAGGTCTCTAGTAAGGGTCTTGAAGTGGACAAAGCCAAGGTGGGGTCATTGAAAATCTTCCTCCACCAATTTCTGTTAAGGGAGTTCACAACTTTCTTGGTCATGCGGGTTTCTATAGGCGGTTCATCATGGACTTTTCAAAAATCTCTAAACCTTTATGCAATCTTCTAGAGAAGGATGTCCCGTTCAATTTTGATGACGAGTGCCTAGCTTCTTTTGAGTTCTTGAAGAAGAGCTTGATCACGGCACATGTCATAACTGCACCAGATTGGAATGAACCTTTTGAGATGATGTGTGATGCAAGTGACTATGCAGTTTGAGTAGTTCTTAAGCAAAGAAAGAACAACATATTTTATGTGGTCTACTATACAAGTAAGACCCTCAATGGTGCTCAATTGAATTACATTACAACTAAGAAAGAACTTCTGGCTATTGTCTACGGTTTTGAGAAGTTTCGATCTTATCTGCTTGGGACGAAGGTGACAGTTTTCATGGATCACGCTGCAATTCGATATCTCGTCTCGAAGAAGGACTCGAAGCCTAGATTGATTAGATGGACTTTTTTGCTTCAGGAGTTTGAATTAGAGATCAAGGACTAAAAAGGTACTGAGAATTAAGTCACTGATCATCTCTCTCGTTTGGAAGATCCGAGTGCAACTTCATAGGATAAAATATTGATAAATGAGTCTTTTCCCGATGAGCAGCTGTTTGGCGTGCAAGAGGAAAAATTGTGGTTTGCAGATATTGTGAACTACCTTGTGAGTAATATCATGCCTCCAGACTTGTCATATGCTCAAAGGAAGAAGTTTCTTGATGAGGTTAAGTGGTACATGCGGGATGAACCATATCTGTTTAGGCAAGGAGCTGACCAAATCATCAGGGGATGTATTTCGTACAGCAAAACAGGGGGGGGATCTTGCGAGACTGTCATTTGACTATTTATGGAGGCCACTATGGTGGAGAGAAGACAGCAACTCATGTCCTTCAAGCGGGATTCTTCTGGCCAACATTGTTTAAGGATGCGCATCACTTTATTTTGAAGTGTGATCGATGCCAGCGTTGTGGGTAATATGTCCAAGAGGGATGAGATGCCTCTTAATGTGCTTCTCGAGGTTGAAGTCTTTGATGTTTGGGGAATCGACTTCATGGGGTGGTTTGTTTCATCTTGCAATAATCATTATATTTTTTTGGCGGTCGATTATGTGTCGAAATGGGTTAAAATCAAGGCTTTGCTGACAAATGATGCGAAGGTAGTGCTATATTTTGTGCATAAGCAGATATTCACACGATTTGGGACTCCAAGAGTCATAATCAGTGGTGAGGGATCGCATTTTTGCAATCGCAAGTTCACTGTCGTGACGCAAAGGTATAATGTAAATCATCGCATTGCTACATCCTACCATCCTCAGACTAATGGTCAAGCTGAGGTATCTAACAGGGAGATCAAGCGTATTTTAGAGAAAGTTGTGTGTCCATCAAGGAATGAGTGGTCTTTAAATCTTGATGAAGCTGTTTGGGCATATAGAACAGCATACAAGACTCCGTTGGGAATATTGCCATTTTAGTTGGTTTATGGTAAGGGGTGCATTTGCATGTGGAGCTCGAGCATAAGGCGTATTGGGCTTTGAAGAAGTTGAACCTTGATTTGGATGTAGATGGTAAGAAGAGAATGTTTCAATTGAATGAACTCGACGAATTTCGGCTTCAAGCGTATGAAAACAACAAAATGTACAAGGAGAAAGTCAAGAGGTGGCATGATAGGGGTCTAGTGCTCAAGTCATTTATGCCGGGATAACAAGTTTTGTTATTTAACTCTGGTCTCCGTCTTTTTCCTGGTAAATTAAAGTCGAGATGGTCAGGGCCTTTGATAATCAAAATTGTGTTTCCGCATGGAGCTGTGGAGATTTTTGAGAATGATCCAGGCCAAGCATTCAAAGTAAACGGTCATAGGTTGAAGCACTACTATGGGGATACGGCAAACAGTGAGGTTTTATTATCTACTTGATCTCGAGATTCTACGTCAAGCTAACGACATAAACCAAGCGCTTCTTGAGAGGCAACCCAAGTTTGTTATACATTAGTAGGTACAGAAAGCAGAAAGAAAAGAGAAAAACAAAAAAATCAAAAAAAACATAAATTTTCAGGGCCAACTACAGCAGCGCACTGGGTCCCTGTGTTCGAAAAACAAATACAAGGTATAAAAGAAGAGAAATTCGGGACTTTTAATACAAAATATATTCCCACCCGAATTTTACTCTTTCACATCCCAAATTTCCCTCTCCAAATCAAACCCATTATTCCCATAATCAATTCCCACTCCTTTTCCATAACTAATTCTCTCCCAATCTTCTATATATACATATACTTATACACAAACTTCTCCATCACTTCTCAAATTCTCAAACACATAAATCTCTATTACGAACTTCTATTCTCTCAAACTTATTCAATTTCAGTGGCACCAAAAAGGCAGCGAACTGAAGTAAGCAACAGCACCACCGATTCTTCGAGTGCAGGTGGTGTGAGGCCTAGGTTTTCAACTCCCGAGGCTGAGGCGGAGTACGTGAGGCTGCTTTCGAAGCCTATAGCCAAGGAGCATGGTTTTCTGCCATAAGGGAAATATGGTAAGTTGTTGGAGATGATCTTGGAGATAGGCTGGGTTATTTTTTGTGAGACACCCGCTGCTGTGCCCATGAGTGTGGTGCGTGAGTTTTATGTTAATGCTAAGGCGGAGAAGAACGATTTCACCGTGGTGAGGGGGATGACGGTGGACTACAGTGCTGAGGCGATACATAGGGTGATTGAGCAGCCCAAGAGGAAGGAGGAGCAGGAGAATTGGAACGAGAAGACTCCGAAGGATTTTAACTTGGATTTGATTATTGTTATCATTTGTGTGCCTGAGACTCATTGGAAGTTCAAAAAGGGCACGAATGAGTATCCCACGTTCCTTGCTTCGTGCATGAACAGGTTTGCACGTGCATGGAATTCTTTTATTTGTATTAATATCATTCCATCTTCTCACGTGCATGAGATTACTGTGGAGTATGCGCGTTTGTTGTGGGGTATTCTGCAGGGAGACTATGTGGATCTTGGGATGGTGATCCATCAAGGTATTCTGAGGTTCTTGCGAGGGAGTACTACGGGTTCGATACCCTATGCATCCATTGTGATGAAGTTGTGTGTGGTGGTTGGTGTTCGTTGGCCCACACATGAGCAGCTGCAACTCCCTAGTGCTCCGATTGATAGTTCGGCATTGTTGAATATGACTGAGTGGTATGGTGGAAGGCCTGATCCTAAGGGGCTTAGTTATTCATATAACCATCTGCCAGTGGAAGGCCAGTGGATCAGACTTATGCTGATGGGACTTCGCAGGCTCTTCGAGCAGCATGGAGAGCTTAGTTGGCAGAGGAGGCTGGTCCTTCGGGATCGCAGCAGCAGCAGCAGGAGGAAGCACAGGGAAGTGCCAGTTTGAGTATGACGCAGTATAGGCGTTTAGCTAGGAGATGGATGTGATGCATGACATCCATAGCAGGTTTGTACATGACCTCACCCAGGCGTTGGAGACTACTTTCAGAGCCAAAGGAGTTGATATCCAGTGGTCAGTATTCGGTGAAGACTCAGTGTATCCACCTCAAGACACTCCTGACACACACCCCTTCAGGGTTATGATCCTGGTTCTGATTAGGTATGACTGATTCCTTGGTATTACATTCACCGAGAACAGTGAATATTTTAAGTTTTGGGGTAGTAGTTAAGGATTATGTAGTTTAGCTCATATAGTTGCATATTTTCCATGTATTTTTTTTATTTTTGTAGTTTTTATGAAAGTTGTTGCATATAGTTTCATGCATTTGCATAATAACATGATCCCTTAGATGATTTTTCCGATTGATTTGTGATATTGATGCTAGTGTAGTGATGTCGGATTTAGTAATGTTAAGTCTTATCGAGTTGATTTGCATGCTAGAGACAATTGTATTTCACTAAGTCTTATAGGTTGCTTACGGGCTAGATCATGGTCATGGTTTATTTGTTTGTCGAGGTTTAATTGCTTGTTTATATTTAGAATTTAGGATATTCTCTTAATGATAAAATAACATGGATATTTAAAAATTGGAGAAAATTGGATTTCATTGCTAGTTTTTATGGCTAGGTGTCAAATGGTTAGTACCGGCTCATTTTATATGAGTAGTCTATGGTTGAACGAGATGGAGCGAAACACACTCGTTCAGAAATTTGTGAAAAAAAATAGAAAAAAATAAGAAAAAAGAAAAAAAAAATGTGTTTATGCATAATTGATCACGAGTGGGCTCTTTAATACTCGGGTTATTAAGTTCTTAGGGGACTTTGTGCCTAGTGACCTAAGTCTTTTTATAGTCTCGGATCCACTAACATAACGCTCGCTGCATGGGTATTATTGTAGAAGTCTTTTATGGACCTCACTCATTGCACGGTCAATAAGCATATTTGTGTTGTTTTGTGTTGTGAATAAAAGCATGAATCCATGTAAAACTCCAGTTTAGGAATTGAAGTGTTATAAGTTATTTTGAGTCTAGCTTTTATTCTATTTATAACTTTGTGATTTCCTTGATGAGTAGTGAGTCATGATTATTGATCTAGTTGTGATAGTATATCTGTAAGTATTTGCACACATGTAGGTTTTTGGACTGTAAGTTGATTTGTGGGGCTTGATTGATCTTTGTGCGAATAACTGCATTTGCTGAGATGTTGCTTGTTGATTGGTTTAGTTATTCTATGGGGATCATTGCATTCATATAGTTGCATTCATACATTTTTATTTCTTGCTCTTTGAGTCTGTTTATGCTTGAGGATAAGCATCGGTTCATGTTTAAGGGTATGTTGAGTGGCATTTATGACACTTTATAACGCTCCGTAAAGCTTTGAATTGATGTTTTGATCTCAAGTTGTTAGTGTTTTTAACGTGTTTCTGTAGTGTTTTTGCATTTCAGGCATTATTCAGGAATACAGGTGAATTAGCATTGTTTAGATGCTAATATGGTGTTCGGATGGTGACTAGAATAAAAGCTCGTGAAAAGACCAGCTCATACCAATAAGAAAAGAAAGAAGTCATAAATTTCTTCAGAGAGATGACGCGCCCGCGCTGTGATAGCACACGTCCGCGCCCAAAGAGCAGAATGTCAGCGCGCCCGCGTTGGTCAAGCGCGTCACCGCGCTAGATCGGGAAAATAAAATCCTGTATCTTCTAGAAATTTTATCCGTTGGACTTCTACTCTGTATGGGCTGCTATATATACATATCTTATGCTCGTTTTTAATAAGAAGACGTACAAAAGCTTAAGGAGAAGGCTTAAGAAGACCGTAGAGCACAATTCAACCTAAGGTGAAGAAGATCTAGTTTATTCTTGTGATTCTTTATTTTAAGTTGTAACTTTGGATGCTAATTTTCTTATTCGTAAACCTATACTCTTGTTTCGTACTTGGTTTTATTTAAGTATAAAGACTACGTTTAATATACCATGCTTTCATCAGAACCCACATTGATGATGAGTCCGATTATGAGCTAATCGTTATCGTGGGGTTCTAATGAATTTATTTATGGATTTCTTTAGTTAATTCCTTCCGATGCCTTAGTCTGTGGTGATTGTATGATAACCTAGTTTTGGTTGTCCTTATTCGTCTTATGAGCGTCGTGAACTTATAAGATAGTGTGTTAATCTTTAATGAAGCGAAAGTGAATTAAGGGTTTAGAACTTGCCATGCTAGCATAGGTTCATGTATTTGCATGCATGATTCATAGATTATTTTAACCATCTTACTTTCCCTATGTAATCATGATAGATAACTTGTACATTAAACCGTTATGTTGTCAAATTCTATAGACATATAGGGTATCAATATAATTGGTGTATATTCAGCTTCTATCTCTTTTGTGGATGTCTGGTAGTATGGTATTCGTGCAACGAAAGTTGGCATTTATCAGTTTCGTGTTATCTGATTACTGTCATCACCATTACATGCTAAGGTTAAGAACGTAGAGCTATTGAATGAAGTATTTAATGAAGTTAGAATCCCATGTTTGTGTCATATATTATTCAACTCTCTTTAATCTCCTAGTTTATGTTCTTTAGTATAATCTCTTAGTTAATTATAGTTATAAACAATATCAATTTGTTATTCGTCTTAGCATTAGATAATAACCATACTAGTGTTGCATAAATACATTGATTGAAATTAATCTAAACTAATCCCTGTGGGAAGGAACTAGAATTTTTTCTATATTAGTTGTGATCGCGTATACTTGCGTGAATTTTAGCGCGTGTTTTCGCCCTAACAACTACCAAAGTTACCGCAGGCGAAGGTAACATGTGTACTCAGGAACCTGTGAAGTGTGTGTATATCCAAAATGGGACACAAAGCCCAAATGCGGCCGGGGTGATAACCGGAATATGAAGGTGTCGTCCTTCTACTAGTGAAAAAGGGTTACAAGTTTTTTGATATACGACTGATCATCGTATAATGGTGGCTCCAATGAATCTCCTATTCTTCCAATTGGAATTGTTATGCAATATTGTAACTCAAGCGTAGGTAGTGGGTTTACTAAAAGTATTCGTACCATACATGAGATAATAACATATGTTCTTTTGAAAAAGTTGTATCACTAAGGAAGCTATTTTTCAATATATATAATTATATGAGATAATACAATTTTCTTAACAGTATTTTCATACTATGATTATAATGGCGGGGTAATATAGCTCACATTTGTTTTTTTTTAAAAATGTCACAACACAACAGTTAACCAAGATGCTAATACGAAAGCTGACTTCCAGGAAACGTGTAAGAAATGTACAGGTTTTCCGTGGACTGTTTACAGCATTACCCCAGGTAAGAAGGATCAACTAGTTAAGTTTTTAACTGTTGATACTTCGATTAATGTATAAGTATGACTTGTGTAAGGTACTTAAGAACAAACGTTTATTTGGTCAACGGTCTAATCTCAAATAGAGGTTACACCTGCAGCATAACTTGAATATGGAATTGTAATAACTATTATTTTGTGAATCAACAACTCTAGTGATGTATTAATTTAGTTTTTAAGACGATAACCTGTTATTATTTATGATAGTAAGTGTGGGGTTGTAAATGTTTGAGTTTAAATTTTATAGTGTAAGATAAGTGTTGAAACATGATATAAGATTGCGTGACGACCTAAATCTCTAACCCCGGATTTGGGGCTTCACAGATATTTTCTGATTAACATGAATATTAGATAATAAAGGATGAATAAAATATTTATATTTGTTTAATATTATAATTAATTAAAAAATATATTATGAAATGCACTTAGCCGAGGAAATTAAATTGTTCTTATAAAGGACGACGCACTACTAAACCTTACATCACGTCATTTTATGATCTCGATCTCTCTCTCTCTATACTAGATATCTAGAATTAGCATAGATTTATATTGTAATATCCCATATTTTCAAATATTATTATTATAATTATTTGGAATTATTTACATGATTTTATGTGAATTTTAGTGAATTATATGATAAGTGGAATTGATGTTTGAGTGTTTATATGTGATATTCTTTGAGTATTTTAATTTTTTTTATATGTCCAGAATAAAATATAGATAATTGTGATATTTTCCTGGTAATTTTTGGATTGTTATATGATTTTATAATGATTTATGAATTTATTAATTATTTTCTGAATAATTAAAAAACTATTTTATAAAGTCGGGAATCGTCCAACTTCAACTATTTTTACGTTTTTACTACCCAAAACTCTTCCGAAAACTCCTTCCTAACCTAATCTGGTAATTCCGGACATTTTCCGTGTTTTAACTTTTTCGATCCGGATTACGGTTTAACCCGTGAGCGGCCCGGCGCAAAATTTTCGATACGATAGTTATTTCGGTAGATCAATAAAACCTGTATTCTCGAGAGACGGGATATTTTTACATTATTTTCATATAGGGTGTTTTATAAGAAGCCCAGGTTTGATAATTATCCAAATCTGATATTAAATTGTATCGTTTTTATAGTTACTTAACGGCTAAGTAATCTATTTTCGGATCTGATATGTAAATGTAATTATCGAAATATTAAGTAAATAAACTATGTGTATGGGTTCTGTCAGCGGGATATTATTTTTGTTAATATTTTTATTAGTTAGGTGAGATTATTGGTGTTCGAGTATCATTTGTGTATTCAGTTGTGTTATTTTGTTTTTATAATTAAAAGTGATTTTGTTAAAGAATTACTTTCATAAATATTTGGATTATCTCTAAAATCATTTTATTGCTTCATAATCTTATTTATTATTTTTAGGAGTTTATAAAATTTAGAAATCAATATTTTATTGATTATTTATCTTTAAATGATTTTCTGATTTCATTTAATTGTAAAATCATTATTTAATTTCAGAATTCTTCAAAAAATTTGGAATTTATATTTTATTAAGTTTGGAATATTCCGGGAGTTTTAAAAATTATTTTGGAGATTTTTAGGATTTATTTCACCTGCGTATCGATTCGTTTAATAGATAAAAGCGGGAATAAATTCCATTTTAGTAATTATTTTAAAACTTACGAAAATTTTATTTGACTAGTTTTACTTAGTTCAGATATTTTGAAATCTAGTTGGGATTTATTTGACTTATATTAATTGTGTATTGTATCGTTAACTAAATTGCGGGTCAGATAAAAATTTTATTGCGAGGTTTATATGATAAATAATAAAAAAAGGGCAAGCGTTTGTTAATCGGGTTCAACCCGTTTTATTTCTTTTCAGTTCATGTCTTTTTCCTCTCGCCATCTCTTTCGTTTCCCCTCTGATCGCCGCTCTCCTCGTGCCGCCCTCCTCCCTTCGGTAACCACCTCTCGCCGATTCTCTCTTTCTCTTTCCCTTCCTTTCCTCCCATTCCTTCCTACCGGATACCGATGTTGTTTCGCGACGGATCATTGGGAACAACATGAAATGTTATTGGTTCCAATCTAAATTGATATCTAAATTTCTTTATTGTTTTGATAATCATAGAATAAATGATTTATCAACTGATTCTGTTTTGGATGAAACGTACTGATTCTGTTTTGGATTAAAAGTGAATTGCGGTTTTGATTCAGATTCTAATTTATGCTGATACTTACGTTGTTGTTAAATATCAAATATGGTATTAGTATAGATGATTAATGTTGACTTCAGTATGGTTGTTGTGAGCATCAAAGTTCGTATTGATATCTAATTTGATATGACAGCAAAATAAGTATTAATTTCAAGAGTTCGGTTTTGAGTAAAGTTTATAATTCAATCCATAATCATTGTTTCTTGTTATTGTTGTTTACGATATTTCCATAAACACACTTTAAGAGTTTTATTGTAGTCAAGATTCAAAGTATTGCTGAAGCATTTCGCTCAAAAATATCAAAATGGTTTTGAATACAATTAAGGAATCAATTCTGGGATTTCTCAACTAAAATTTTATAATTCAGCAATTATGATTTTAAATGTTCTACTCTAATGTAGATGTTGGTTTTATATCAAAATAACCCTATATTCGCTATAATGATCTTGTTGAGCATTTCTTCAGCTCATACTTGCCTGTTTTTAAATTTAACCTCCAGTGAGGATTATTTTGCTGTTTAGCCGCATAATTCGAGGAAGCAAAGAAGAAACTCTTGAAAGGTGGTTGGTCCAGGGTTGCGAACTAGTGTAAGTTTTATTGTGTAAAGTTGTTTATATTATATTATATTATAATTGTGTATTTTATTTGGGCCTAGTATACTTTATTTCGAAGTTATACTAGTGGGTTTAGTTTTGAGTTGGAATTTATTGAAAAGAGTTTTAAAGAGAAAGTGAAAAATTATTTTGGAATTTGGGATTCTTGTTTCTAGAACTGTAACCTTAAAAGATCTTGGATTAGTTTGGGGTCATATATGCTAAATATCTTCCGCTGGCATTTATTTATTGATTTAACAGGTTAATTTGGGTTGAGGTTTCATAGTGACGACCAAATCCCTTGACCCCGGATTTGGGGGCGTTACAGGTTGGTATCAGAGCTGAGGTTACAGTAAACTAGAAACGAGAGTGTGTAGGAGTGTGTATAGCTATGTGAGGACGATTGAGCTCATATCGAGTTCCTCTTGGACTATTGGATATAGTACCAACGAATAAGTTAAGATAGGCGCATTCCCTTGAGATGGTTGTGCTGAGCTGGATGGAACTCCTGGCAGCTGTAAACATCTAGTGTGGAATCTTCCGAGGCTACTACAATTCGACGACGATGAAAATTATCGATATCCGTGGAATATGAAGAAGTGTCTAGAATCAGATGGTGAGTCAACTGAAGAGTTCAAATTGAAGATAAGTATTAAGACTGTGGCAATACCTTCTCTTTCTATAATTCCTTTTGACATTTCAAAAAAGAAGTAATTGTTAGAGGATATATTCCCTAACACTCATTTTCAATCATATCTGTGTTTTCATTGTGCCAGAGGCTGTCATGAAGCCTATTTTTCAGGTTTTAATAGCTCTACCAAGTTATGATAATTTAATTCTACTTTTCTTATTTGGTGGATAGTTTCTTGGTGATGTGACACCACTTGCTCATTTGGTGCCAGAATTTTGTTCTCTAGACTTCATTTCCTTCAGAAATATCAGCTTTGAAATCTTTCCAATTTTATTCATTTGATTATGGATTCCTTTCATATTCTTTTATTCTGACTGAGATGGACAGCCCTAACTATAGGTGACACAAGGTATACCTGTCTGTGTGATAGGAGTTGGATGAGACGCCATCACTTGTGTGTGTTGTGAATACATGAAGGTTAACAACCTTTAGTAGTGTCTTAAATTGGGCACGCAACACCAAGTTCATTTGATCATATTGATCTCTCAGTTATTCTTTTATTTCAATAATACTTTTTCTGAAATTCATATTTTGGTCCCGTCATAGTATCAAATTCTTTTCTTTTTGAAATTCCATGATTTTATCATTCCAAATATTCGAAGGTTTGCCAATCAAGTTAAGCTGAGTTATCTTGGTCAAGTCAAAGTAAGGCAATGTGATGGAATTACCAAGGACGACAGTGGAATGCAATGTGATTAAAATACCAGTGGCATATAACGAAGTCAATCCAGTTCTTTATTTCTCTCTTTATCTCTCTTTCTTTTCTTTTCTCTATCTTTTTCTCTATTCTTCTTTCTCGCGATCAGTAAAAGTGATTCTATTGAGGAATTGGTCAAAAGATGTGGATGGAGCAATATTGCAAAGTGAAGCTCTCGTGGTAACTGTTTGGTATAAGAAATTGTAGTGTTATTGGAAATTCTGAAAAAGTTGCGTATGCAAGATTGAGAAGTTGGTTAGAAGACCCTAGTGCTCTCTTCTGCTGATTCCGAGGACGGAATTCTTATAAGGGGGGTAGATTGTAATATCCCATATTTTCAAATATTATTATTATTATTATTTGGAATTATTTACGTGATTTTATGTGAATTTTAGTGAATTATATGATAAGTGGAATTGATGTTTGGGTGTTTATATGTGATATTCTTTGAGTATTTTAATTTTTTTATATGTCCATAATAAAATATAGATAATTGTGATACTTTCCTGGTAATTTTTGGATTGTTATATGATTTTATAATGATTTATGGATTTATTAAATAATTACAAAACTATTTTATAAAGCCGGGAATCGTCCAACTTCAACTGTTTTTACGTTTTTACAACCCGAAACTCTTCCGAAAACTCCTTCCTAACGTAATCTGGTAATTCTGGACATTTTTCGTGTTTTAACTTTTTCGATCCGGATTACGGTTTGACCCGTGCGCGGCCCGACGTAAAATTTTCGATACGATAGTTATTTCGGTAGATCAATAAAACCCGTATTCTCGAGAGACGTGATATTTTTACATTATTTTCATATAGGGTGTTTTATAAGAAGCCCATTTTTGATAATTATCCAAATCTGATATTAAATTGTATTATTTTTTATAGTTACTTAGCGGCTAAGTAATCTATTTTCGGATCTGATATGTAAATGTAATTATCGAAATATTAAGTAAATAAACTATATATGGGGTTTGTCAGCTGGATATTATTTTTGTTAATATTTTTATTAATTAGGTGAGATTATTGGTGGTCGAGTATCATTTGTGTAATTAGTTGTGTTATTTTGTTTTTATAATTAAAAGTGATTTTGTTAAAGAATTACTTTCATAAATATTTAAATTTTCTCTAAAATCATTTTATTGCTTCATAATCTTATTTATTATTTTTAAGTTTATAAAATTTAGAAATCAATATTTTTTTGATTATTTATCTTTAAATGATTTTCTGATTTCATTTAATTGTAAAATCATTATTTAATTTCAGAGTTCTTCGAAAATTTTGGAATTTATATTTTATTAAGTTTGGAATATTCCGGGAGTTTTAAAAATTATTTTGGAGATTTTTAGAATTTATTTCACCTGCGTATCGATTCGTTTAATAGATTAAAGTGGGAATAAATTCCATTTTAGTAATTATTTTAAAACTTACGAAAATTTTATTTGACTAGTTTTACTTAGTTCGGATATTTTGAAATCTAGTTGGGATTTATTTTAATTTATATTAATTGTATATTGTATCGTTAACTAAATTGCGGGTCAGATAAAAATTTTATTACGAGGTTTATATGATAAATAATAAAAAAAAGGGGCAAGAGTTTGTTAATCGGGTTCAACCCATTTTATTTCTTTTCAGTTCATGTCTTTTTCCTCTCGCCAGCTCTTTCGTTTCCCATCTGTTCGCCGCTCTCCGCGTGCCGCCCTCCGCGTGCCGCCCTCCTCCCTTCGGTAACCACCTATCGCCGATTCTCTCTTTCTCTTTCCCTTCCTTTCCTCCCCTCTTTCCGTTTCTCGTTCCTTTTCTCCACAGTTTCAATTTTTTCCGGCCGATTGGCCGCCTTGCTCCTTGGTTTTCATGGCTGTTGCTATGTATATATATGTGGCTGCTCGTATATGTGATTGTGTGTGTTAGTGTATGTGTTGTGTGTGTGTAACTTGTGTGTGTCTGTGCGGGTGTGTGTGTGAGAGTTTGCGTGGTGGCGCATGGCGTGCTTGCA
Source organism: Apium graveolens (assembly GCF_009905375.1). Classification (NCBI taxonomy): domain Eukaryota; kingdom Viridiplantae; phylum Streptophyta; class Magnoliopsida; order Apiales; family Apiaceae; genus Apium; species Apium graveolens. The sequence goes on from NC_133648.1 coordinate 211,513,530, forward strand.
TTGTGGTGTTGTTGTCTGAATTTCTCGGCTCTGTTACCCTGATTAACATTTTATTTATTAATTTATTTACTGAATTTCTGCAGGGAAAAAAACTGAGACAATTTCGCGAAATAAAATAAATTCGTGCGAGAAAAACTTATTGAATCGGTGAAATACGCGTGGGAAACCCGAATTAATCGGGTACCCGCGAATTTTACCACCGTCGGCGATGAGCCTTGGCGAGCCGACGGTGGACTATGATGATTCGATCTGAGTCCTACGATTTAAAATACAAAATACGATTTAAATGTACAAATGACGAATATAATTATAAAATACGATTAAAACGTAAAATATGGATAACAACGATTAATAAGTATATTCGATTGGTGTATATGAATTGCAAATTGTCACTGTTGGTTGATTGGTGGATGAGACTTGGACAATTGGATTTTTGGTAATTGTGTTGTGATTGATTTGACGTCGGGATGTTCGACGGGTAGGCCGATAAAAAAAGGAGACGCTGCCCGATTTTCGGGAAATTAATTCCGAAAATACGGGAACGTAACCTATAATTATCGGAGACATCGAACGAAGATATGTAATTTTACGTAACCTAATTACGTGTTATTGGGACAAGATATTTTTATAAATAAACCGTTCGTCCGTTTAATACGAAACGAACGCGTATAGACTCAGAAAAATATTCCGCTTTCAATAAAAATACTTTCGAGACCCAAATTCTTTTGTTTCGAAAGGTCGCTTGTTTTACGAATCATTCTGGGTCGATTTTGATCGATAAATCCTATTTTTGACCCGATTTTTCATTCTAAGCGTATCGAGTCGACCCTTTTGACGAACCGAGGCATGTGTTATATGAATTATGTGATACTTGAGTTATGTGTTTACGTGCTATATGAATTACGTGTGTACGTGGATCAAGAGTCCTGTGTTTGTCTGTTATATTTATGTGTGGGCTATCGTATGGGTAGACGATAGACTTTTGACGCGTAGTTCGTCAAGTGATTATCGTTTATAAAATTAAAGTTATATCTTTTAATTATAGAGGCGGATCTCTCGAGTTGATCGGGACAAGACGTTGGATAAAGAATGAGATGAAACGATATTGGATGTCTGGCTTCTAGCAATCGCAGGAGCAGCCTATCAGTAAAGTGTTGAAAAGAAGGACGATGATGTTTTGAGACAGAATGTCAGAATAGATGCGTCATTGGGAGTGTGATTAACTTCTAAAAATCCAAAGGCAGGTATCCCTATCATCACTTATTGTTCAAGTGATATATATCTTGAGTCCTATTATGCAAGTATTGATTTCTCTTATTCTCAGTTCAAAGTAGATAAATGTTTTACATATCGCTGAATTAAATAATTTTGTTTATGCAAATACTCATATACTATTATGTTCAGGATAGTCAAGTGATTTTACTTATCCAATTATCGAATTTATAAATGTTTTGGATTTTGACAAAAATGATTTTGTTGCAAGTATTCCTGCCCAAGTGAATGGGGGAATAAAATTATTTAGGATGTCGAAGGATTCAGCTCCTTTTTCAATAAAAAGGTTTTTAAGATTGGAATGGTTACTGGTTATTGGTTATAGCGTAGGTGATCGAGATATCGGTCCAGCTGTAATATCTTTCAAGGCTAATTATGCCTTTTCTGGCGCCCTATAGGTACCGTATGTCTTCGGGATACGGGTAGTACCTATATTTACGGTATGGCTGCGGGATACCGGTACTGTTTCGCGACTGATCACCGGGAACAACATGAAATGTTATTGGTTCCAATCTAAATTGATACCTAAATTTCTTTATTATTTTGATAATCATAGAATAAATGATTTATCAACTGATTCTGTTTTGGATTAAAAGTACTGATTCTATTTTGGATTAAAAGTAAATTGCGGTTTTGATTCAGATTCTGATTTATGCTGATACTTACGTTGTTGTTTAATATCAAAGGTGGTATTAGTATAGATGATTGATGTTGACTTCAGTATGGGTGTTGTGAGCATCATAGTTCGTATTGATATCTAATTTGATATGACAGCAAAATAAGTATTAATTTCAAGAGTTCAGTTTTGAGTAAAGTTTATGATTGAATCCATAATCATTGTTTCTTCTTATTGTTGTTTACGATATTTCCGTAAACACAGTTATATGAGTTTTATTCTCGTCAAGATTCAAAGTATTGCTGAAGCATTTTGCTCCAAAATATCAAAATGGTTTTGAATACAATTAAGGAATCAATTCTGGGATTCCTCAACTAAAATTTTATGATTCAGCAATTATGATTTTAAACTGCTCTAATGCATATGTCGGTTTTATATCAAAACAACCCTATATTCTCTATAATGATCTTGCTGAGCATTTCTTCCGCTCATACTTGCTTGTTTTTAAATTTAACCTCCAGTGAGGATTAGTTTGCTGTTTAGCCGCGTAATTCGAGGAAGCAAAGAAGAAACTCTTGGAAGGTGGTTGGTCCAGGGTTGCGAACTAGTGTAAGTTTTATTATGTAAAGTTGTTTATATTATATTATATTATAGTTGTGTATTTTATTTGGGCCTAGTATACTTCATTTTGAAGTTATACTAGTGGGTTTAGTTTTGAGTTGGAATTTATTGAAAAGAGTTTTAAAAAGAAAGTGAAAAATTATTTTGGAATTTGGGATTCTTGTTTCTAGAAATGTAACCTTAAAAGATCTTGGATTAGTTTGGGGTCATAGATGCTAAATATCTTCCGCTGGCATTTATTTATTGATTTAACAGGTTAATTTGGATTGAGGTTTCATAGTGACGACCAAATCCCTTGACCCCGGATTTTGGGGTGTTAGGTCACACTTTCACTGTAGAGGGGTTGAATACAGTGTTTATTACAATCAAATCAAACTTCAAGAACTTATGTAACAGAAAACAAACTTTATTGAAACAATAAACTCTGTTACAATCTGGAACTGTTATCTCTCAGTGATGAACAAAATATCACGAGAGCTGCTAGGGTTACAGTAAATAATATTCTCGATAATGATAACACTTATAGTGTAAACCCTATGTCTGTGTTTATATACTACACAGTTACAAGATAATCGCTAATTGATATGGAATATAATTCTGCTTCCTAAAATATATCAATCAGATATCTTCTATTCCAAGTATTCCATTCTTCACGGAATTCCTTCTTCATGCATATCTCTTCTTATGTTTATCTTGATCTTCTTAACTTCAATCAGCTAATGTCCTTATCTGATCGTCCTTCAGCACTTAAGTTCTGATATCTATCTCCTGATGCTTATCTTCTGATAACATAAGTACTGATATCCCTTAAGTTCTGACGTCCAGTATAAGTACTGATCAGTTAAGTACTGATTTGTCCTGTTCAAATAAGATCTGAAATCTAAACATAAAACATATTAGCCATGACATTATCAAATATATCTAACAATCTCCCCCAACTTGTAAATTAGCAAAATATACAAGTTTAACAGATATTTGATGATGTCAAAAACATTAAGTACAAATGCATGAGAAATAGACAAGATAACTACAACTTACAGTCCTTAAAGCTTTTACCAATTCAACTTCTGATAACAACTTTGGTCTGTATACACATCAGAATTTAAGTAGTTGTAGATCTTTGACTTGGCTTCATCATTTTCTGATCTCTCTGATGTCAGGAGTTGTTCTGAGATAATTCTTCAACAAACATTTATCAGCATATCTGAGTTCATCAATCATTCTCCGTTTGACATCTTTAAGCTCTGCAGTATCTTCACTAGTTTGAAATATTGCAGCTCTGAGATCATTAATCTTTGCTTTTCTTAACTCCCGATCTAGTCTTATGACATAAGCTTTGTTAGACTCTAGATTAAATTCAAGCCCCTTAATACCAAGATATGTTCTGATCTGTGCAGTATTAGGCTTCATATCAACAATATCCCCATTGTGATCTCTGTACTTTGGAACATATCTGCTGTCAGACTTAACAGAATAAAGCCTTTTCTGTCTCTGAATCTGTTCCTTTAAGTAGTTTGCAGCAGTCTCTGTTATTCTGTCATCCACTTGAAATAAGAAAAGTACATGCTCCAATTCTTCAAAATACTTCAAAGGAATGGCATTTTGTCTTATATGATAAACCCTACCATCTGTCATGAAATACAACATGATGTATTCTTTCAAGTAGGTATGGTAAACCATCTGTACAGATTCTAGTTGATTCAATCTCTCAGGAGTTGCTCCAATACCTGGTTCACTCAAGGAAGTTGGATCATCGGTAGTGTTGTGTACTCTTCTTTCATCAGCACTTCCCAATCCAGTTTTATCTCTAGCTTCCTTTCCAGTAACTACTCTTGCTTCAAAACCACTTGGAGTAGTCTTCAAAGATTGAGTCTGTTTTGCTTTAGTGAATCCTGGTAGGAGTGTTTTAGATTTATTTTCTGATATCAAGTTAACTTGAGCACTGTCAGAGGTTACTTGCTTCTTCTGAATATCAGAACTTACAATTTCTTGACTCTGAACAACTTGAGCCATGTCAGAGGTTGTTTTAAGAACTTTTCTTGAAGTCAGAGCAAGATCATCTTTTCCATCAGTAATTTCTTCTTCCTCAGGAGGTACATAAGGCTTGATAGGTTCACCAACCTTTTCTTTACCCTTGGATCTTGGATCTATCTGTGGTTGTGATCTAGCCAAAGTTTCTTCAGTATGTATCCTTTCTTTGATCACAATGCCTTTAGGTTTTGGAAGTAACTTTTTACCAGAAGCTTCAGATTTAGATGTGACTTTCTCTGATTTAAGTCTGGCTTCTTCTTCCTTTAAACTTTCCAAGTCCATCCCTGGATTTTCTTGAAGAAATAACTGTCTTGACATTTCCTCATCAAGATCTAGAAGTTCATCAGAACTTATCCTTTTACCAGCAGCAGAACTTATTCTTTTCCCAGTATCAGAACTTGTTCTGTGACTAGCTTGTCTTGATGTAAACCTTCTACCTTGACTATGACCACTACCCATTCCAGAGTTTCCTTGGTCATCTTTTCCATCATCCTTTCCTTGCAGTGACTTGTTGGTTTTGCATTTGGACTTAATTTCCTTCTCCCCCTTTTTGGCATCAGCAGGTAATAAAAGAGAGATAAGTAGTTCCACTGAGGTCTGGATTTCAGTAAGTTGCGATTGCTGAGAAGCTTGATTTGTCAGAATTTGATCAATCTGAGCTTGTTGCTTCTCTTGAGTTTTCTCAATATAAGCAACCCTGTCAATGGTAGGTTGGAAGAACTTTTTCTTATCAATTTTCCAAACTTGTTCCTGTTTGATAAAGTTCTCCTGAATCTTGTGTAGCTCTGCATAAGTGTTGGAATGAAGACCTTGTAGATGTTTAGTACTCAATGCAGTGACTCTAAGCTGGGTTTTAAAATCATCAGAATGTAACATTTCATCAGCTTTAGTCAAGTGCTCAGCAAGATGTAAAGCATTTGGAACACATGAAACTGAGTTCCATTCCTTAGTCCACTCCTGACCTGCAGGAGTTTCACTCCAAGGTACTGGTGCATCCCTGATAACAAACTCCTTTACCAGTTCAGACTTAGGAAGAGTCAGTGGAGGAGTATGTCCTGAAGGACCTGCTTCATCAGCATCTACAGTTGTAGCAGCCTCACCAGTATCTCCAACATTTACAGCATCAGAACTTAGAGAATCAGTATCTTCTGATAAGACAACTGTGTGAGTAGCAATGGAGGCTTCAACATCCTCTAATTGCTGATCTGATACTAAGTTCTGATCAACAGCCATATCCTGATGCTCACCTAAAATCTGATCATCAGCATCTTGATGCAGAAAAGGTGTTAGTGATAACTCAGGAGTTTGAATAGCATCAGTAACAGGTGTTGTGGAAGGATTATTTGCTGTTGGAGCTTCTAAGAAAAGTATTTCAGGCACAACCAGGTTCTGAATATCAATTTCAGCACTTGTGCCTGGATCAACAAGAGACATAGAAGGTGAATTAGCCTTGTCAGATACAGGTTCCTGAGATGGAGTTGATGGAGAAGAAGTGACTGAAGCAAATTCCTTGTCTTGTGAGATCAGAGATTCCTGATCCCCTTCCTTAGCTGCTTCCTCCTCATCATCTGAAACTGGCCTTTGTGCCCTCTGTTTCTTGTACTTCCTTGTTGATTTGGATTCCTTGGGAGTTTCAGGAACCGTCATACGTCTAAGCCTCTTGAGAAGCCTAGAACCCCCAATTGCAGAATCCTTCTGAGAAGTTGCCTTCTCAGCTTCATTTACCACAGGTTCTGAAGAAGGAATCGGTTCCTCAGAATCTGAGTCATCTCTCAAGGTGATCCTCCTCCTCTTCTGAGATGTTTGAGGAACAGTCTTTGTTCTCTTTGGTTTAGAGGATGTAGGCTTCACAGTAGGTGCTGAAGCAGAAGGTTGAGCAGTCTGTGAAGTGGAGAGATAGGATTTGAGATAAGTTCTGAGGGTAGGTTGAGTAGAATGAGAGGTAGGGACTGAGGTTGATGGATTTTGGTTATGGTGAGTTGGTTGAACATTTGAGTAAACAGATTTGTAAGTAGCAGGATCAGCATTTACCAGAATCTGTTTCATAGACTGAGGAATCTGTAATTGTCTCACCATTGATTTCTTTGTGTCAGCATTTATCAGGTCGTTAAAGTACCTTTTTGCAACCTTAAAAGGTGGGGTTTGAGTGCTGACTAACTGGGGTTCAGCAGTACAATACGTATAAATAAGTTGACAGAATCTAGCAAATAAACAACATCTCGATCCTCTGTCATCCTATCCCCAATAAAACCAATTATTCCAGTTGCAAAATCAAAATGAGTTTGATGGATAATAGCATACCCGATGTGCTGACTCAGAATTGGGATGGCATCAAAATTTGAACACTTGTTCCCAAAAGCCTTGGTGATGCAATCGAAGAAGAAACTCCATTCTCTTCTGATATTAGCCCGTTTCAATTGTCCAAGTTTCGTCAGACTCTTTTCATATCCCAAATAAGTCATTAACCCCCGAAGTTCTGATTCCTCTGGTATAGAGAAGGTACAATCTTCTGGAAGATGTAATGCTCTTCGTACTGTACCAGGAGTGACTACATAGGATGAATCACCCACTTGGAAGATAATACTGGGAGTTCCTCGTTTACCACCATCATCAAAAACTCCAGTCCTCCAGAACCGCAGAACTTGTTGACTTGAAAATAATTCAGGCTGAGTTAAGGCGTACCCAACCTCACTATGTGCAAGAAGATCTTGCACAAAATGCAATTCAGATGGAGCTTCAGCATGATCAAGAATTGCAGCATAGTTGTTTGGAACAAACTTTGCTCCATCAATGATTAAATCCTTTGGTGCCATGTGAAAAAATATTGAAATTCAAGTATGCCTGTTAGGTGTTTGAGATAATGTCTGTATGAAAAACCAACGTGAGAAAGAATGAGAAAGAGAGTAAAAGTAAGAAGAGAGATAAAGTATAAAGAAAATAAAAGATTAAAGAAATCTTCTCTCTGTTGTTCTTATACTCTGAAAAAAATGTTACCGTTGAACACCTGTCAGACATGCAGTAATAACGGATAGTTACTGGGCTCGAGAAAACAGGAATGATTACTTACCCAGTTGCCTTGTTTCAAGGAAAAACCATTTCATTTATCAAGAGACACAGTTTTAATTCAAAATTTAAACCGTTAGCACTGATTGAATTATTTTTCACTGCAACATTAATATTCTGAAAATGAATCATGTTAAAAATGACCGAGATAATTTCGATGAATAAGTGCTGACAAAGAATCAGAACTTAAATAAAGACAAAATTTAAATGGTCATCAGAATATCAAGCAGGATTTAACAACACAAGATAAAATAACTCAGAGATAAAATCTTGAAGTAAAAACAGTTTTCATTAATATATCAAGTCAATACATATATGAAATAGAAATTACATCAATACAAGATTTTCCCTAAGCTTCTAATCCTAACGTCAACAGCTTTAGTCCTAGCTAAGAAGCCTGACAAAGCTGAGGATGAAGAAGAACAGGAAGAAGACGAGATTAAGTCATCTTCCTCTTCCTATCTTCGACAAACAAGATAGCGAGTCGAATGATTCGCTCTTGCTGACGGATAGCTTCCCGCCGTTCCGCCTCCAATCGATCAAGATGAAGCTGGTAGTCCATCTCGAAGAACAGAAGTTGGTTCAGCACCTCCTGTGGGACAGAGCCCCATATCTCTTCAGGAATGGCAGTTGCATGCCACTCCTGCTGCCAGTCGGCGCAGCTAAGCTCCATATGAAAAGTTTGGTAATTCAAAAACATGTTGTATCAAACCATGATGCTTTTGAAAAAGAATATGAAGTTATGATTGTGAGAAAAATTGATGAAAGGGCTAAAGTGAAGTGGCTAATTATATAGGCAAGAGAATGCCAGGAGACGCGAAGATATTTAATGCTGACAGGTAGAATTAATTCTACCTCGTCTCCCTAGACTTTGAAAAAGAATAACAGTCATTGGAAAGAGGAATCAAGGTCTAGACCGCACAAGACACAAGAAACAGTGGACTGTTCAAGTACAAAACCATTAATCCTAATCATAGTGACTATTAATCTTCCACTTCAACATATGCGAGTACAAACTGAGACTGTTATTAAATTTCATTCAAAGATAAGCCAAGTAAAGGATTAGACTGAGAAATCAGAACTTAGACCTATACCAGAACAGTCATCAGAACATAATTTCTTAACTCGAAAAAGGAATGCTCATCTTAGTAAATACTCATACAAGTTCTTAGTTATGAACGTCAGAACTTAATCATCAGAACGTGTAACTAGAACTTGTCCTCAGAATTTGTGCAAAAATGACACAATGACTGTTTATCTAAAATAACATAGACCACCACAGAAATTTTCATCATTCAGATGGAGTGATTAGTGTGTGCATTAAGCTAAATAACAGACAAAGAGTAAAGTCTGATCTACTTCAGTACATCTTAGAAATAAGTCATAATTAAAATTTTGCTAAAGAGCTGTCATTATCCTGAAACCTACTGATAAATGAGTTCATGCATGAGTCCACCTCAACTGTTTTTGTGCTAATTTTATGCATCTTTAAAATTCTCTTTTACAGTGGCTTCTCAGTGTAAGTGAGTCACGACTGCTTATCAGAATTTATGCTATTATCAGAGTATTTCTCCAGTAATCATAGAGTGTGAAAAGTCACCAAGAAAAATATTTTGCTTTTCTAATGCATATTTACTTAATACCAGCTATGCACTTGGGTCGTCCCATTCACATTTTTACTCTAGATCTCAAAGGAGTACCTGATATTATTCTTTGATTTTTGTTCTTCTTCTTTTGATAAGTGAGGTTTATCAGCATTTAGTACATTCAGCAGTTTTACTAGAAACAGAACTTAAACAGATGAGTAGCATTATTCTAATTTGGGACTTAGTAGTAAGATGAATAAAGTAAACTAAACTAAGCTCAAGTATCAGAATTTGCTTGTGTCATAAGATTTCCACAGAAATAATTACTTCTTTCATGGGATCATTTGTTTATTGAAGACTAGTAGGTCAGTATCTAGCACAATTATCCTCATAGGATTGAATAGTTACTGAAACAGACATATCACTGATCAGAGTTTAGAAACATATATCAGACAACAGTCAGTACTTAAAGACATTTATCAATTAATGCACAGAATATACAAAGAGATTAATTCTGTAAATACTGATCATAAAGTCTGATAACATAGAACAAGTTTAAGCAGATTTAGAGAAAGAACCTGAAATCATTCCAAGTTCATTTACCAATTTTGTAAAGGTAGCTTCACACAGTGGTTTTGTGAAGATATCTGCTACTTGTTGATCTGTGGGAACAAAATGCAATTCCACTGTACCTTCATCCACATGTTCCCTGATGAAATGGTACCTGATGCTGATGTGCTTTGTCATAGAGTGTTGAACTGGATTACCTGTCATAGCAATAGCACTTTGATTATCACAGTAAATAGGGATTTTGAAATATGTTAACCCATAATCCAGTAACTGATTCTTCATCCAGAGAATCTGTGCACAGCAGCTTCCTGCAAGCAATATACTCTGCTTCTGCAGTTGATGTGGAAATTGACTTTTGTTTCTTGCTATACCAAGAAACCAACCTGCCTCCAAGAAATTGGCAGCTACCACTTGTGCTTTTCCTGTCAATTTTGCAACCTGCAAAATCTGCATCTGAGTAACCTATTAATTTAAAATCTGATTCTCTAGGATACCATAATCCTAGATCAGCTGTTCCTTTAAGATACTTAAAGATTCTTTTTACAGCTGTTAAGTGAGGTTCTCTTGGATCTGCTTGAAATCTTGCGCAAAGACAGGTAGCAAACATGATATCTGGTCTACTAGCAGTTAGATAGAGAAGTGAGCCAATCATACCTCTGTAATCAGTAATATCTACTGAATTACCAGTATCCTTATCCAGTTCTGTTGCAGTGGCCATGGGAGTGGATGCACTTGAACAGTCTTGCATTCCAAATTTCTTCAGCAAGTTTCTGGTGTACTTAGATTGACAAATAAAAGTTCCTTCTTCACTCTGCTTGACTTGAAGGCCCAGAAAATAACTAAGTTCTCCCATCATACTCATCTGATATCTTGACTGCATTAGGTTGGCAAACTTTTTGCAAAGTTTGTCATTTGGAGACCCAAAAATAATATCATCAACATAAATCTGAATCAAAAGTAAGTCCTTGCCATGGTTGAGATAGAACAGTGTTTTGTCAATAGTTCCTCTGTTGAATCCACTTTCCAGAAGAAACTGAGCTAAAGTCTCATACCATGCTCTAGGAGCTTGCTTAAGTCCATAAAGTGCTTTATCAAGCCTGTAGACATAATCTGGATGTTTGGAATCTACAAAGCCTGGAGGTTGTTCAACATATACTTCCTCTTCCAATTCTCCATTGAGAAAAGCACTTTTCACATCCATTTGAAAGACAGTAAACTTTTTGTGAGCAGCATAAGCCATGAATATCCTTATGGCTTCTAACCTAGCAACTGGCGCAAATGTTTCATCATAGTCAATTCCCTCCTGTTGAGAATATCCTTTTGCAACCAGCCTTGCCTTGTTCCTTACAATTATGCCATCACTGTCAGTTTTGTTTCTGAATACCCACTTTGTACCAACAACCGATCTATTCTTAGGTCTTGGCACTAAGGTCCAGACTTTGTTTCTTTCAAATTCATTCAACTCTTCCTGCATTGCTTGCACCCAATCAGCATCTTGAAGAGCTTCTTCCACTTTCTTTGGCTCAGACTGAGAGAGAAAAGAATTGTAAAGACATTCATTCGAAGTACCTGTTCTAGTTCTGACACCTGCCTCAGGATTTCCAATTATCAAATCAGGTGTATGTGATTTTGTCCACTTCCTTGCAGATGGAAGATTTTCTCTAGAACTGGATGCTCCCCCATGATTCATGCTGTCTTCGGTTTCATTTTCTGATGCTCCCCCTGAAACTATGCTCTCTGAGTTGGATCCTTCAGTATTTAGATTTTCAGTACTGTCAGTACTTGGCTTATCAGAACTTGACGAATCAGAATTTGAAGAGCCAGATGTATGTTCTGATGCTTCTTGAGATGTGATAATATCTTGAGTATGCTCCCCCTGCATTGGTGCATCTTCCTTTGACGTAGTCACCACAGTTTCAATAACATCAGAGTTTAATCCATCAGAATTTACAGTATCAGGACTTAGACTGTCAGGACTTGAGGTATCAGAATATGAATCTTCATTTTCAAATCTCAGCTGATCATGATCAATGCAATCTTCAAGTCCAGTGATCTTCTTGTCATCAAAAGAGACATTGATAGATTCCATGACCACTTTTGTTCTCAAATTATAGACTCTAAAGGCTTTTGTAGAAAGTGGATATCCAACAAAGATTCCCTCATCAGCTTTTAGATCAAACTTGGATAGCTGTTCAGGATGAGTCTTGAGAACAAAACACTTACATCCAAATACATGAAAGTATTTGAGATTTGGCTTCTTGTTCTTCACCATCTCATATGGTGTTTTTCCATGCTTGTTAATGAGTGTTGCATTTTGAGTAAAACAAGCAGTCTGCACAGCTTCAGCCCAGAAATAGGTTGGAAGCTTTGCTTCTTCAAGCATTGTTCGTGCAGCTTCAATGAGAGTTCTATTCTTCCTTTCAACAACTCCATTTTGCTGTGGAGTTCCAGGAGCAGAAAATTCCTGCTTTATTCCATGATTTTTGCAGAACTCTTCCATTATCAGATTCTTGAATTCAGTGCCATTATCACTCCTCAAAATTTTCACAGAATCTTTGATCAATTTATCCAGATGTTTGACATGATCAATCAGGATAGATGCAGTTTCACTTTTTGTGTGCAAGAAATACACCCATGTGTATCTGGTGAACTCATCTACTATGACCAACGCATATTTCTTCTTTGCAATAGACATGACATTCACTGGACCAAATAGATCAACATGAAGCAGATAGTAAGGCTCAAGAATTGATGATTCAGTCTTGCTCTTGAACGAAGATTTTCTTTGTTTAGCCTTCTGACATGAGTCACAAAGACCATCAGGAACAAACACTGATTTTGGCAGTCCTCTCACAAGATCTTTCTTGATCAGTTCATTTATCTTGTTGAAGTTTAAATGAGAGAGTTTCTTGTGCCAATTCCAGCTTTCTTCAGTTGAGGCTCTACTTACTAAACAGATTGCAGAACCATCAGAACTTGTTGAAAGCTTAGCTTCATAAATGTTACCACGCCTGAATCCCTTCAGAACAATTTTTTCTTTAGATTTACTAACTATTTCACAATGTTCTGCAAAGAAATCAACATGATAACCTCTGTCACAGATTTGACTTATACTCAGTAAGTTGTGTTTAAGTCCTGAGACCAGAGCTACATCTTTAATGATGACATTCCCAAGATTGATATTGCCATATCCCAAAGTTTTTCCAATGTTGCCATCTCCATAAGAAACACTTGGGCCAGCTTTCTCCACAAAGTCTGATAGCAGGGCCTTATTTCCAGTCATATGTCCTGAACATCCACTGTCCAGAACTAAAATATTTTTCCTGTTGCCCTGCAATCAAAAAGACCACTAATTATTAGTTTTAAGGACCCAGACTTGCTTGGATCCTTTGGCCTTTTTAGGTTTGTTAACATTTGCAGCGGATTTAGCATCAGATTTTATGTTAACAGTTTTCTCATCAGAACTTATACTACCAGACTTTGAATCAGAACTTACACTAGAAGGAACAACAGAAACTTTCTTTAAAGAAGGTTTTATTTGATAATAATCATAGTACAAACTATGATATTCCTTACAAGTATAAATGGAATGCCATAAACTACCACAATGAAAACAAGGATTTTGTGGTTTGTATCTAACAGACTGACTCTTAACTCCTGATTTTGAAGATAAGGAGTTAATATTCTTATTTTTCCTGCAAAAAGAAGCCAGATGGTTAGAACTTCCACAGTTATGACATGCTTTCCTAGGAGCATCAGGAACAGATTTATAGTTATTTCTTTTATTCACACCTTCCTTTCCATTCCTGTTTTTCCTAGGTGATTTTACCTTGTTTGCATTCTTAACATCTTTCAGCTTATGCTTAAGCTGCTTCTTTGTCATTAAGCCTATGTTAACTTCAGCTGTCTTTTCCTGTTTTAGTTTGTCAGAAGCTAATTCCTTTTTAACTTCTGATTTCTCATTTTCAGATTTTTCAGTTACAAACTTAACAGGTTTTAACTTCAGCTTTTGCTTATCAACAGGCCTAATTTCTACAGTTCCTTTTTCATTTTTATTTTCTCCATAACCTAAGCCCTCTTTCCAGTTTCCACTGCTTAGCAAATTTTGAGTTGTTTTGCCAGAGTTAGTCCAAGTTCTTATAATCTCTCTCTCCTTTTCTAACTCAGTTTTTAGAGATTCATTCATTTTTAGCACTTCATCCCTAACATAAAAAGCATCATCTCTATCCTTCTGAGTTTGATGGAACATGACTAACTCTTTTTCTAAGAAATCATTTCTTTTCCTAAAAGCAAGATTTTCAGAAGTTAATCTTTCACATGTTAAAGTTTGATCTCTATAACTAACAAACATGGTTTTAAGATATCTTCTCAACTCATTAATATCATCAGTATGAAAAGCATAAGTAGTCTGAGGTACCTTTGTTTCAGCAGCTTCAGAACTGCTCTCAGAACTTGATTTATCAGCATTTGCCATCAATGCATAGTTCTCCTCACTTTCAGAGTCTGAGGTGTCTGTCCAGCTTTTCTGCTTTGTGACAAGAGCTTTGCCTTTGTCACTCTTGGTCTTCTTGCAATCAGGAGATATGTGGCCTTTCTCACCACAATTATAACATTTAACATTAGCGTAATCTCCTCTGTCAGACTTTCCTCCTCTTCCTTCAGATCTTCTGAAATTCTTCTTATCAGAACTTATGCCTTTTCCTGGAAAACTTCTTTCCCTTCCTGAACTTCCTGTATGCAATCTTTGTGATTCCTTTCACCATAAGAGCACACAGCTTCATCATCTCCTCATCAGCATCAGTTTCAGGCAAGCTTTCAGAATCTGAGTCATCATCACTCTCAGAACTTGATGACTCAGTATCAGACTTTATGATAAGAGCTTTACCCTTGTCTTTCTTTGAGGAAGGTGGTTTGGGGGATTCCTCTTCAGCCTTGAGAGCAACTGTCCTTGACTTTCCTCCTTTCCTCTTGCTTCTTTGTTCCATCTCAAGTTCATGAGTCTTGAGCATTCCATAGATTTCATCAAGAGTTGTTTCATCAAGATTGTAGTTGTCTCTTATTGTTGTTGCCTTCAAATCCCAACATTCAGGAAGAGCTAACAGGAATTTAAGGTTTGTATCTTCAAGATCATACTCCTTATTTACTAATGACAAGTCATTCAAGAGTTTGACAAATCTATCATATACATCAGTCAATGACTCATTAGTCCTAGAGTCAAAGTGTTCATACTCTTGAGTGAGTATTGTCTTCCTGTTCTTCTTAACTGTTTCAGTTCCTTGACACCCTGTCTCCAGTGCATCCCATATCTCCTTAGCAGTCTTGCAGTTGATTACCCTGTTTGACATTACATTATCAATGGCACTATGCAATAAGTGTCGTACCTTGGCATCCTTAGCAATAGATGCTATATCTTCAGCAGTGTAATCACTCTTTTCCTTTGGTACGGTCTTTGATGCTTCACCTGCAACTACAACAGCGAGCTTGGTAGGTTTGTGAGGCCCTTCCTTGATTCTATCAAGGTATTCTGGATCTGTTGCTTCCAGAAACATGGTCATCCTTACCTTCCATATGGGATATTCAGATGGTCTCAATATGGGAACTCTGATAGTCTCATATCGACTCTGAGTTGATGTCTTTGAAGATTCCTCAGTTTCGGTAGGCTTAGTTGGAGTTTCTGTGTCAGACATGATTGTGTTTGGATCTTTAACTGTATGTGTGTTAACAGAAGGCTCTGATACCACTTGTTAGGTCACACTTTCACTGTAGAGGGGTTGAATACAGTGTTTATTACAATCAAATCAAACTTCAAGAACTTATGTAACAGAAAACAAACTTTATTGAAACAATAAACTCTGTTACAATCTGGAACTGTTATCTCTCAGTGATGAATAAAATATCACGAGAGCTGCTAGGGTTACAGTAAATAATATTCTCGATAATGATAACACTTATAGTGTAAACCCTATGTCTGTGTTTATATACTACACAGTTACAAGATAATCGCTAATTGATATGGAATATAATTCTGCTTCCTAAAATATATCAATCAGATATCTTCTATTCCAAGTATTCCATTCTTCACGGAATTCCTTCTTCATGCATATCTCTTCTTATGTTTATCTTGATCTTCTTAACTTCAATCAGCTACTGTCCTTATCTGATCGTCCTTCAGCACTTAAGTTCTGATATCTATCTCCTGATGCTTATCTTCTTATAACATAAGTACTGATATCCCTTAAGTTCTGACGTCCAGTATAAGTACTGATCAGTTAAGTACTGATTTGTCCTGTTCAAATAAGATCTGAAATCTAAACATAAAACATATTAGCCATGACATTATCAAATATATCTAACATGGGGCGTTACATATATCTCTTAAATAAACTACCAATTTGAATCCGTAATTGAACTAATGCTGCTAAAAGATCGAGAGGATATAGTTTTACTAGAAGTATGTTGAGATAATTATTTTCCTATTTTAATATTAAAGCGAATATTCCAAAGGACTCGATATTCCTTAACTTAAATATTATTTAATCGATAAATATTTTTTCAAATATTCATTTATAAAAAGAGAAAGTATTCTAATATTTATTATTTAATTATTATTATTAATTATTGAATATTTATTGAAGATTTAATTGGTTTTATTTAAATATAAATCAGTTAATGAATATTAATTCAAACATTCTTTTAAAAGAGAATTATTTAAGGTTTAATTATTAATAATAATTATTTAATTATTAAATATTCATTGAAGGTTCTCTATGATTTAAAAATCATAAATCATAGTTTAAAAATATCTTTTGACTTTTAGAAAACTATCCAAGTACTTTCAAATATTCAAAAAGTATTATTTCAACTTACTTTAAATAATTTGACTATAATGTCCGAGGAAACTCCCCCTTAAATATTTATCAGCTGACAATGGTCAACTCACATTATTATAATACATTCTCCAACAATTCTTAGAAGTATGTATATGTATATCAGTATGTACCTATCAACAAAAATTATGCTTGGGGAAGAAAAATAAGTTCCAAGTATATGATAGGATTCTTTTAAAGGACTTGGAGGGGTAGACTCTAGTACTGCGGGTATTAGGGAGACTACCAAAGGTACCGCAGGCGAAGATAACATGTGTACTCAGAAACTTGTGAAGTGCGTCATATCCAAAATGGGACAGATTGCCCGAATGAGGCCAATGTGATAACCTGAATACGAAGGTGTCGTCCTTCTACTAGTGGAAAAGGGTTACAGATTTTTCGATATACGATTGATCATCGTATAATGGTGGCTTCAACGAATCTCATATTCTTCCAACTGGAATTGTTATGCAATACTGTAACTCAAGCGTAGGTGTTGAGTTTACTAAAAGTAGTCGTAACATATCTGAGATAATAATATATATTGTTTTGAAAAAGTTGTATCACTAAAAAAGCTATTTTTCAATATCTCTTACTATATATTATATGGCAACCAAGGGTAAAAAGAGCCATTTTAATTACTGCGAAATCACGATTTTTCCCATTTATATTGAAAAATTATAAAAATGTCATTCTTACACAATTTTTGTTAAAAATACCAAGTAGAATTGGCGTATCAAATAGGAATCGAACCCCTAACCTCATACTCACAAATTTCATATCACTTCCACCATGCTATGTAACTCTTTGATCGCAACTTTAAATTCTTATTAGATAATCCACATTCTCTCTTTTTATCAAATTCTATTTTTTATTACTTTAACTTTTGAGGGAATAAAATGTTGATTTATACCATTTAAGTGACACCACTTTTTTAGTTTTTGTACTTTTATTCTAAACTTTCAAAAATGTCACCACATTGTTATTTAAGCAAAAAATGTAATGAAATTCTCTTAGTATCAAGAATCGAACCTGTGACTTTTATCTTAGAACCATGATGTTATAATGAATGTTGATTTTATATTAAACGTTTTATTAAAAAAAAATATTTTCTCCTTAATTTTAACTTTTGAGTAAATAAAATGATAGTTTATACGATTCTATAACTGTAATTTAAATTTTGTACTTAACACACACACATATATATTTATTTATATTAATTATATATATCATTTATGTTGTAATTTTTATGGTATATATATTTAATAAAATTATATACATTTTTATATTTTTTTCGATTTCTTTTTAAAAAATCATAATTTCATTTAATTCAGTTTGACTTGTGTGCTTATCAAGTCAAAAGTATTCGGTTTAATCCAGGAGTGCTTCAAATGAGTATTATGATAAAAAAAATTGAAATATATTAAAAATTTAACTTTAAAAACTAAATCATTAGGCCATCTCCAAGAGTCATTTTAATGCCTGTGAAATCACGACTTTACCCTTTTGTGTTGAAAAATTATAAAAGCATCAACCCTGCACAATTTTTGTTTAAAATAAGGAGAATTCGGTTATCGAACGGGAATCAAACCCATTACCTTATACTTAAAAATTTCATGTAACTACCATCATGCTACATAATTTTTTGAGTGTAAATTAAAACTTACATATTACTTTAAAGATTAAATCAACCAAAATAATTTACATTACCTTATTCTAATCAGTAATGTACACATACTCCTGGATACCAGAAAAATATTTAGTATAATTCATTATGAAGGTAAAAATCTTAATTTTGTACAAAATCGGACATATATAGATTACACAACAAGACGGGGGAGTAAATTTTGTTAGACTCTGAAATAATTAGGTTATTGTGTTAGTTCCATATTTTTTTTACCTTCTATTCATTTTTAGACTTCTGAATTTTTAATCCGAGTAGGTATGAGTTTGACCCGAGCTAGACTGAAAATCGGGTTTTATTCGACTAATGAAATATCAGCTCATGAATAAGATTGATTATGTGTACTCGATCGATATCTTGGCTAAAATGTTCGAGTTTTAGAACAATAATTTGGATTAGTCGGGCAGTAACAAAAACAAAGTTATATTAAAATTTGATGTAATATGAATAGTATATTAAATGTAGTGCTTTTCATAATTTGTTATTAAGTATATTTTCAAAAAAAGAAAATTAGTGTTGAAAGTTTTATTAAATTAGACAATATCATTTTTACACCTTCGTTTTGAAAATTTTATATTTTTTTCATGATATTTCTGAGTGTACTTTATGTTATTATTTTTTTAAGAGAGAATATCAGTTTTTTATTAGTTTTAAAATGTTACACTTTTATTCATTTATCCCATATTTTCCAATTTGTTTCACTCATCTCACGTATATATAAATTCACTTAGTCAACCTAAGTGTTAACAATTGATAAATGAGACGAATTAGTAACGAATTTCGGGGATTGAGGCGGAATACTGGATTAGTGTCTCCCCGCCCCATTTCCCCGACCCCGATTATATGTATATATATAACATATTTATATATTAAATTAAATAAGTTATTATAAAAAATTAATTTAAAATTATTTTTAATATAATCAAAAATTATGTTGATCAATTTTTTTACATTATCATTTTATTTTTTTTTTAAATTGTCATTTCATTATATTGTAAATCAAATTAAATATGATTTGTTGTAAAAAAAATATGAGATATTATTAATGTTTTTGTATAATAGGAATTAGTAGATTATGTTTTTCGAAAAGAACTTATTAAAAATATAAAATTAATATTTTTAATTATATCTTGAATTCCCTCGGGATTCCTCATTCAGGTTAGTATCGAAAATGAAAAGAATCTCCGTTCGGGGATCGAGGATAACATTTTCGGACCCCAAAAGGATCCGATGCATATCCCTACAAACAAGTGTCTCCCCGCCCCATTTTCCCGACCCCGATTATATGTATATATATAACATATTTATATTTTAAAATTAATTAATTATTATAAAAAATGATTTAAAATATTATATTATTTTTAATATAATCAAAAATTATGTTGATCAATTTTTTTACATTATAATTTAAAATATGTTTTTAATTTGTCATTTCGTAATATTGTAAATCAAATTTAATATGATTTGCTGTAAAAAAATATGAGATATTATTAATGTTTTTGTATAATACGAATTAGTAGATTGTGTTTTTTGAAAAGAACTTATTTAAAATACAAAATTGTTATTTTTAATTATATATTGAATTCCCGCGGGATTCCCCATTCATATGAGTATCGAACATTAAAAGAATCTCCGTTCGGGGATCGAGGATAACACTTTCGGACCTCAAAGTGACCCGATACATATCCCTACAAACAAATTACAAATATTTTTGTTATAATAATATAGTTTTAATTTCTTTTAGTAATTAGGTTCATATACCTTAAACTAAATATCTAATTTCGAAATTTTCGGAGTGAGCGAGAATCAAATTTTACGATAAAAATAAGTTTTGATCACTTAAGTTTTCTATATGTATGAAAAGGAAAAAAACGACAATACAATGATAACCTTTATGTCATCTCATTTTTATTGCATATTTATTTATTTAAAATTTTATGAAATATAATTAAATTTATAAAAACATATTTTTCATTATTACATAATTGTTGTATATATAAAAAATAAAGTTAAAATAATCATTTATCGTATTTGAAAATTAATTTTTTATAAGTACAAGTTCGTCCGAGATAATATTTCGATATAATTATAGGCATCATTATATGAGATAATATAATTTCGTTAATAGTCTTTTCATAAATATAATTATAATGGCTGGGTAATATAGCTCACACTTATTTTTTTTTAAAAATGTCACAACACAACAGTTAACCAAGATACCGATACGAAAGTTGACTGCCAGGAAAGGCGTAAGAAACGGACAGGTTTTTCGTAGACTGTTTGCAGCATTACCCCAGGTAGGAAGGATGAACTGGTTCAGTTTTTAACTGTTGATAGTTCGATTAATGTATAAGTATGACTTGTGTAAGGTACTTAAGGACAAATATTTATTGGTCATCGGTCTAATCTTAAATAGAGGTTACACCCGCGGCATAACTCGAATACTTTAGAATTGTAATAACTATTATTTTATAAATCAACAACTCTAGTGATGTATTAATTTCGTTTTCAAAATGATAATCTGTTATTGTTTATGATAGTAAGTGTGCAGTTATAGATGTGTGAGTTTAAATATTTTATTTGTGTAAAATAAGTGTTGAAACATGATATAAGATTGCGTGAGTACCTAAATTTCTGACCCGGATTTGGGGCGTCACATTTATTTTTTGATTAACTCGAATATTATATAATAAAGGATGAATATAATATTAATATTTGTTCAATATTATAATTTATTAAAAAAAATTATTATGACAAGCTCTTAGCCGAGGAAATTGAATTGTTCAAGGACGACGCACTACTAAACCTTACATCACGTCCTTTTATGATCCTGATCTATCTCTGTACTAGAAATCTAGAATTAGCCTAGATTTATACTCCTTTCGTCCCTAAAAACGTTTCTTTTTTGTGTCGGACACGTTTGTCAATGTACACTTTTGATCGTTAATATTTTTAATTTCATATAAGTATTAAATATAAAAATTCCATTATATTAAATTACTCATAAATACGGATCCAACAAAATCACTCATGACTATGTTTGATCTTATAGATTAGACGTAAATTAGTACTTGATCCCTTACCGCTTACCGTGAACAATGTTAAAAGTCAAAATATGAACTGTTTTATGGGACGGAGGGAGTATCTTTTAAATAAAACTACCAATCAGAATCCATAATTGAACTCATGCCGCTAAAAGATCAAGAGGTCATAGTTTCACTAGAAAAATATTGTGCAAACATATGATCTTTTTAAAAAAAAAAATTAAACTTAACAAAATCATACGATGCGTGTTTTAATCATAAAACTAGATCATAATTACTAGGGCTGAGCAAAACCGAACCGAAACCGAAAAACCGAACCGAACCGTGCTAATTCGGTTCGGTTCGGTCCTAAATTTTTCAGAAATTCGGTCTATTCGGTCTGGAGCGAATAGACCGAATTAAAATTCGGTTCAGTTCGGTTCTTTTCACAAATATTTCGGTCCGGACCGAATAGACCAAATCATAAATACTATAATTTTGTATTATATATATTTTACATATATCTTAAAAATTATAATCAAAATTTTTAATTTGTAATTATATTTATGGAGTATTAGAACTCTACATATCAAATTACTTTAATTATATTTTAAAATTTATAATTTGTGATTTAATTTATAATGCAATTTTATTTTTGAAAAAAATTTCGGTCTATTCGGTCCAAAACCGGACCGAACCGAATTATTTCGGTTTCGGTTCGGTCCGGTCCATAATATAACTTCGGTCCGGTTTGGTCCAAGAAAAAATGACTATTCGGTTTTTCGGTCTATTCGGTTCGGTCCGGTTTTGGACCAAACCGACCGAATGCTCAGCCCTAATAATCACGGTGCTTATGACCAAGTATTAGAAATGCTGTTAATAGACCCGGCCATGCTGACCTTCAGTTAAAGTTTTAAAAAAAAATTGTATTTTAAATCGGAAAAAGATTAATGCAAAATAGAGCAAGAAACAAGTTATTAGACCGGATCAAAATATGTGTAGTAAGTTGAGCTCGGAATAATTTGAAATTCTAATTTCTCCAATCAGTGTCAATGAACAAGTGACACTGAATTGGACGTGCTAAGCTGTCGGAAGCAGTTTGCGTGTGATGAGTCATTCATACGAGTAAATTTTATGATTGATTGAAATCTAATGGAAACAGAAAGACTTTGTGTATAGTTGGGCCATCAAAAATGTTACAGTAGTGTTTAGTGACTTTGATTAGGAAGTTTCCGCTAGCATAATTACAGTCTAACCAAAACGTAAACGCGTTATGCCAGTACAACTCTATCAGATAATCTTTACTAATTAATACACACAATTTGTATAAATTCTCAAGGTCGTCATTGGTCGTGTGGTAAACAGAACATGGGTCTTCTCAAGTACCTGATGCTGCTCTTGGTGGTAATTATATTATCTGTGCTTTCATGTAGTGTTGCAGAAGCCAGGTCACCGTCTTCTTCATCTTCTTTTCCCACATCACTCTCGTTGTTAAAGAGCGCGAAAAATAATAATAATTCGTCTAGTATTTCAGGACACTCCAAATTCTTGGGAACGCTGGGATTGATATGTAAGTGTTGTGATGGCACCGATGGAGAAGTCAATTGCAAAACAACATGGATTCAGCCTTGCTCTAATCTCCATTGTCACCCTTGGAAGCAACCATGACAACTCCACGATTAAAGAAGAGTCACTCCATTATAACAGTATTTGATTACTGTGAAACACTAGAAATGTGTTATGTTTACTTAATTACAGGTAAATTAGTCGGCTGATAAATCTTATCATATGCACGATATGTATTGTAAAATAAGTCTTGTTGTAATGATTTTTTCGTGTTTTATAAATAGTCCTGTTACTCATTTTACAAATCTGGAATTATAAAATACAATTCGCTGGCTTACATAGTTTCTTATGGTATCGTACCTAGTCTCTGTAACTAGCTTCATTGATTGTTTCTGCATAATTTCAAATTTTCACTAAAATTGTGTTATTTTTTGTTTTCTTTCATGTTAACCACATGACAACACTACTTCTATCACTCACACATTAGTATTAATGTAATCCATCTTTACATCTACCTCTCAAACGCACAGGCAGCTAGAATTACAAACTGGACAAAGCCCGATTGATATGTTACTTGGCTGCTTCCAAAAGCAAGTTGTGTACCGTCCGGTTTGCAACCCCTACTACATTTGCCTTTACGATATTTACTATATTTTGTATGTTTCGGATATAGCACGTCCTTTTTTTTTACTATATGAAATCCACACTTTGACACCTGAGATTCCGTAACGAGTAGATACTTCCGCAGGAGTATAATCGATTTTGGACGGTTTCTGTATGACCCAGTTCACTAAGCATGACAAGTTCTAAAACTTAAGTATAAACGCTTCTCTTGTCAAGATAAGATAAGCTACGTGCTAGTAAAAAATATGTATATTGGCCTCAGTTAATTTAACACATGCAACAATAGTTGCAGAGCTCCTTCAAAACAGGCACCTGACTCCATTTATTTGGCATTTGCAAATTAAAGAAGTCAGAAAGTAGAATCTTCACACGTCTGGACCAACTGAGTCACGTTGCAGACTACTCGCTTTAAGTCCGATCAGTGTAGATGAACTTCCACTGCTAGATTGATCACACGTTTTCAACTCCAGAGCTTGGTTGTAAATTTTTTATGTGGACCAGGCAAATAGTATAGCTTTTTTGCAGCTCAAGGAATACGCAATAAGTTTGAAGACCTATTTGATTGACTATGATCACGATTCACGAGTGATAAAATACGCTGGAAGGAACATTCAAGCGTAACCTTGGTCCACTATTGAGTGCATAATTATGTGAACTGAAGTTCACATCAGTCCCCCCAGCCCGAAATCTAAAGGTGTTATCGGATGTCTTAATTAGATCGTATACAATCAACATAATTAAGATCTTAATGATGGGATTTATTTGACCATGCGATTAAAGTTTGCAGGTTTAAGTCACACAATCAAATCTAATCTAAAACAAATTGGCTAAACTCTCTTCACTGAATATGTGCCCTATGGATTATCTGCTTGACACCATGTAATTGTTAATGATGCTAGGGCAGTAAATGAACCAATTAAGTCAGTCGAGTTTTTCCGTAACCAGTCGAGCCAAATTCGATCAGATTTTATGTTCGAACTCGTTAACAACCTAGTTAAGTTTGAGTTGTTCACGAATTTTTCGAGTCGGATCGAACTCGAGTCTAAGTTCGAGTTATTCAATAAGATTTTTTGCTTTGGTCTTGTTAAGTAAGTAAGCCAACTCAAACTGCGCATCTGAACCACCCATGTCTGCAGCTTCTACTAATAAAGTAGCACCTCTTTCATGACAAGAAATAGAAGCATTATAAAATATGATGTTCTAGTTGTTAAGATATTGTTCGTAAAGATGAACTTCAACAATGATTTTTATTTTTATATCTTATTATAATAATAATATATTTGAAATGTAAAAATGGAGAGAAAAAAGATGAAGGGTGAAAAATGATGTAATAATAATTTTTTATTATAAAAAATGAAATATGGTTTCACTAAAATAATCTTAAAAGTATGGCATTTAAGATGTCTTAGCATATTAATACACACTTGGGATATTGGTGGAACAAGTTTTTTTGTCCGTTGTATTTAAGACACTGTATAAAGTATTTCTTTTTGTGCAAGTAATATAAAGTATTTCTTGGACTTGCTGTTAGTGATCTAATTATTATTAGGCGATATTTAGAATGTTTAACATACTATGGAACTAATAAAAAACGGGTCGAGTAAAGTTGAGTCAATCTCGAGTCAGCCTTTTGTAAAAGTCGAATTGACTCGATAAATTTAATAGGCATATTTTTTTTATTCGAATTCGAACTCAATTACAGAATTGTGTGATACTTCTGTCTGCTCATGCCAATATATTAGTATTCAGACTTTGTTTGAGATTGTTGTTAAAACTTGATATGATATTAGAGAAAATACCATTGAAAAAAGTGCTATTGTAAAATCAGATTATTGTTTAGTAATTTATTTGAAATATATATGTTTCAATAAAAAAATAAAAATAATAATGGTTTTGGTAAGATTTGATGCTAAAATCAGCATCCGCTTCCCGCAAAAGCTGAAAGACAGCTTTTTCTAAAAGCATGGGGACTTGATTTCTCTAGTAGTTTTTAGACCAAAAGCACTTTTCTGAAAGTAGTTTTTGAATTTTACTAAATAGTTTTTTAACTTCTTTTCAGCGAAAAACTGTTGTTACGGTCAAGAACATCAATATATTATTTGTATTATATCATAAATTTTACCAAACACACTCTTAAGCTCAATCTCAAAATCACACAACTTCGGTCTCATTTTTGTACTAACAACAATCATATAGTTCGTCATTTGTTTGTATTATATCATAAATCTGTAGTTACCAAATACAGTAATAACAAATATATAAAAGTTACAAATGAAAGAGAAAACAAAACTAAATTAAAAACTCAACCCTAAATAAGCGCCTATCGAAATCTATACAGTAGTAGAATAATTTTAGAATTATTAAATTGTTGTTCAAAATGGTTCCCAAATGATATGTGTTGTGTTCTGATTAGTTATAAATCAATTAATAATAGTAAATCCCTTACATTGACATAAAATTTAACCAATAATTTTATTTTAATAGGCACGTCACCAATAACACATAATTTATCAAATTCTACCATTCAATTTGGTACATTTAGCACTACTTCTTAAAATAAAAAACTAAAAATCATTCATAAGTCACATATTTTCCACTCTTATTTTACATCACCCACTGTGCACTACCCCACCATTTTCCCGAGGTCCAACGTCTTCACCCATGTCCACCTTTATTCCCGATCAAATCCAACCATGACCCACCTAACCACCTCCTTTTCATCCATTTTTTCGGGCGATCTCTTCTTAAAATACCTTCTCCGTCACTTCTCATAATTAATAAATTAAATTTTTACTTCCGGTAAATCATCACTATCTTCTCCGCCAAAATCTGATTGTCTTCTCTGTCGAAATTTGTTTCGATATTATGTTTAAATTTCAGATCTGATTTATTGTTAAAATGTATAATTGTTATATGTGGTGGATGATGTAAGTTGATATAAAATAGTCGAAATACAATTTGGAAGTATACGTAATTTTGTTGAGTATGATTTGTATTTATGTGTTGTATGTATGCATGTAAAAATCGTGGTGGCCGGATTATTTTGTATTGCAAAATTATGATGGTGGTGATTGACAGTTATATTTTTAATCTGAGGAGATTTTGATAAATATGTATTTGTAAATTATTATGTGAAGATTGAAACTGCAACTGAACATGGAATAATCGATGATTTTAACCGTGTATATTAGTGATTGTCGCTGTATAAAATTATGATTTTGAATTAGTAAATTAGCGAATTACTATTTTGGTTCTAAATATTGGTGATTTATGTAGTTGAAATTAATGATTTTATGGTATAGAATATTTTGATTCACATATCGGAAGTGGTTGTAATTATTGGTGATGAGCAAGATCGTAGTTCGCAAAGATGGAGTTGATAATAATCGGAGGAGGTTGTTAGGGCGAAAATACGCGCTAAAATACACGCAAGTATACGCGTTCGCAAGTAGTATAAGATATAAATCAGATTCGTTCCCACAGAGACTGGTTTAGGTTAAGTTCAATTTATGCACCTATGCAACAATGTATGGTTATCGCTCAATGCTAAGACAAATAACAAATTGGGTTTTGATTAAACTAAGAGATTATACTAAATAACATTAACTAAGAGAATTGAGGTTGAATTACTATATATGACAAACATGGGATTCTAACTTCATTAAATACTTTATTCAATAGCCTTGTTGTTCTTAACCTTAGCATGTGATGGTGATGACACTAATCAGATAACACGAAACTGATAAACGTCAACTTTCGTTGCACGAGTACCATTCTACCAGACATCCACAAAAGAGATAGAAGCTGAATAGGCACCAATTATATTGAGACCCTATATGTCTATAGAATTTAACAACATAACGGTTTAAGCACAAGTTATCAATAATGATTACATAGGGCAAGTAAAATGGTTAGAGTTACCTACGAATCATGCATACACATACATGAACCTATGCTAGCATGACAAGTTCTAAACCTCTATATTCACTGTCGCTTCAATAGAGATTAACACGCTATCTTATATGTTAGCTACGCATATAAGACGAATAAGGACAACCAATACTAGGATATCAATCAATCACTATTGAAATTTATAAGTAAATCCGCTAGAACCCCATGACAACGATTAGCCCATAATCGAAGTCATCGTCACCATGGGTTCCAATGAAAGCATGATATAAAACAAGGTCTTAATAAACTGAATAATAATTAAAGTACAAATAAACGAGATCTAGGTTCAACAAGAACGAAAACGAGCATCCAAAGTTACAACTAATTCAAAGAATCACAAGTTGAAAACAAGATCTTTTTCGGAGTTGTTCTGTGCTTCTACGTCTTCAACTTGGTATCCCAATCTTCCCAGATGATAAAAACCCTTTTTTTAACTATATATACGCCCCTAGTGGACCTGGACCCTTAAAATCGTCAAATTCCACTCAAAAAAGGCTTTTTCAGCGAAATCAGCGACCAGCCGCGCCCTGAGCAGCCGCTCAACTCTGCTGAGCGGGCGCTCAGCTACTGATTGGGAAAATTTCTGATGAATCTTGTTTTGGCCATAACTTGAGTTCTACTCGTCAGAATTAGGCGATTCAACTGCCCACGCGAAGCTAACGAGATTCTCTACAACTTGACAATGGCCTTGGCTTCCAATTCTGATCACTTTGTATCATATTTTCTTTAAAAGCTCTTTTCTTCATTTAACTGATACCTGAAATGCAATAACACAAAAACACATCAAAATACCAACAACTTGAGTCCAAAACACCAATTTAAGCTTGTAATAAAGCATTACAAGTGGATATAAAATCCACTTATCACACCCCCAAACTTGAATCGATGCTTGTCCTCAAGCATAAACAGACTTAAAACTACAAAACAAACCTAATGCATGAATGCAACTACGTGAATGCAACTAAATGATAATGCAATCGATCCCCTCAGAATAACCATAACCAAATGAATAAGCCAATGCCTCTAAGAGTGCAATAACTTGAAACAGAGTTCAAATAAATCCCACAAACCAACTCACAAACCAGAAACGTGCATGTGTGGATGCTTAATAGATACTCTCGATACTAGATCAATAACCATAACTTATCTATCATCGAAACAATCAAAAGTTTATAAACAGAATAGACAATAAACGCATTATGACTCATAACACCTCCTTTCTACTAGAGTTATACAAGGATTCACACTATTACTGAACACATAACAAAGATGCTTATTTGACCGTGCAATGAATGAGGTCCCAAAAGACTTATACAATAATACCCATGTAGCGAGCGTTAGGTTAGCGGATCCCAGACTATAAAAGCCTTAGGTCACTAGGCACAAAGTCCCCTAGAACTTAATAACTCGAGTATTAAAGAGCTCACTCTTGATCAATTATGCATAAACACATACTTTTTTTCTTTCTTTTTTTTCTCTTTTTTTTTTCTTTTTTTAATAATTTCTGAATGAGTGCGTTTCGCTCCATCTCATTCAACCCTAGACTACTCATAAGAATATGAGCCGGTTACTAGCCATTTGACGCCTAGCCTTACAACAACTAGCAATGAAATCCAAGTTTTTTTCCAAATAAAAAAAATCAGTGTTTTTACGTCATTACGAGAATATCATAAATTCTAAATATAACCAAGTGATTAAATCTCAACAACAAACAAGTATGATCATGATCTAGATCAAAAGCAACCCTATAAGACTTTGTGAAAATATTTGTTTCTAGCATGCAAATCAATTCATTAAGATTTAAACATCCCTCTATTCATCATCATCACACTGAAATCAACATCAACTTATCAAATATCATAGTTCATCTTAAGGGATCATGCTAAATATGCATACAAATGCAACTATATAAAATCACATAAAAATAAACAAATATGTCCTAAATGAATAATCATGCAAAAATATGAATGAACTACAACTAAACATGCAATATGAATCTATATGAATCTATATGGACCCACATAAACTAATCCTTACATTATCACCCCCAAACTTAAAATTTTCAATGTCCTCATTGAAGGCAATAATAAGGATTTCAGGCATACCTAGTCGTCGGAAAAATCACCCTCGTCGGGTGGAGGATCAGGTGGCCCATCAACCTCGCCACTAGTGTCTCAGAAAATAGTGCCTAAAGCCTGTGTCAAATTTACAGCAAAATGACGGTGAATGTCATGCATGGCCTCCATACGCCTAGTCAATCTTCTATACTGCGCATCCCCAACACCAGTCCTATCAACTGTCTGTGGCGCATAAGAAGAACCCTCTGTAGGCACTGGAAGATCCGTCCAGCCACTCTCTACATCATCAAAAATATATCCCAACCCCTTATCATGGGGTGCACCTAAGAATGAATAACTCAAGTGATCGGGTAGTGGGTTGAGCTCAAGTATGGGAGCATCTTCAATAGACGGCTCGAGACGCTCTTGAGAAATTTTCAGCTCTGCTAACCCAAGAAAATCGAATGGCATATCCAACTTCTCCTCCCACGGAGGTGCATTCAAAACCTGCATTTGCTCTACTCCTCCTTCATCTTCAAAAACTGAGTTGACCCGCTCTATTTTAAAGCACTCTTCTTTTTCTGTGGGTAACTTTATTGCCTTGAACACATTAAAAGTGACCTTCTGATCATAAACCTTCATCGAAAGCTCTCCTTTTTGAACATCGATCATTGTTCGGCCTGTAGCAAAAAATGGTCTTCCCAAGATGATGGGAATCTTCTTATCTTCCTCGAAATCAAGAATTACAAAGTCAGCAGGGAAGAAGAGTTTATCCACCTTGACCAAGACATCCTCCACTATACCTCGTGGATAAGCGATGGAACGGTCAGCTAGTTGCAATGACATGTATGTTGGTTTCGGATCAGGCAGACCAAGCATCTTGAAGATAGATAAGGGCATCAGATTGATGCTAGCTTCTAAATCACATAAACACTTGTTGAACGACAAGTTTCCGATAGTGCAAGGAATAGTGAAGTTTTCAGGATCTTTAAGCTTCGGAGGCAACTTCTGTTGCAGTACAGCACTGCATTCCTCCGTTAGAGCAACGGTCTCTAAGTCATCGAGCTTCACTTTCCGAGAGAGAATACCTTTCATAAACCTCGCATATCCAGGCATCTGTTCAAGAGCTTCAGCGAAAGGTATATTGATATGAAGTTTCTTGAACACCTCCAAAAACTTCTCAAACTGCTTATCCAACTTCTGCTTCTGTAGCCTTTTAGGAAAAGGAGGTGGATGATAGATCTGCTTCTCCCCTGTATTACCCTCAGGAGGAGTGTGTTCCACAGTAGTCTTCCTTGGTTCCACCTCTGCTTCCTTCTGCACTTCTTCTTCAACCACAACTGCATTTTCTGAATCTTGAGATTTTTCAGGCTCTTTGTCTTGCTGGATTTGGGGGCTTGCGACCTTTCCAGACCTTAAGGTGACGGCGTACACATGTTCTTCAACTTCCCTCTTTCGTGGATTGGCTTCTGTATCACTAGGAAGTGTTCTTGGTGGTTGATTTAATAAGGCATTAGCAATTTGTCCTATTTGGTTTTCCAGAGTCTTGATAGAAATAGCCTGACTTTGGCATATAAGAGCCTGGTTTTTGCACATAAGTCTCAACTCCTCCAATTCAGATTTTTCATTCGAAGATAGACCTACATCATGATTTTGTTGTTGAATTTGGAGTTGTTGCTGAAAACCAGGAGGGTTGAACAGCTTATTTCCAAACTGCTGGAATGGCTGTTGCATCGCATTCTTATTGTTGTTCCATCTGAAGTTAGGATGATTCCAGTTGTCAGGATGATAAGTGTCTGGAACTGGTTGCTGCGATCTCTGAAAGTTGCTCACAAACTGAGCCGAGTCACTAGATATAGCGCATTGTTCCGTCACATACGGACCTGTTTAACACCATAGTTAGCCAGAGAATTGATCTTCATAGACAACGCCTTTAGTTGAGCAGTGATAGCCGTAACTGTATCCACTTCAAGAACTCATGCTACCTTGCCATGTGGATATCTCTGGGTTGGATACTGATATTCATTAGTAGCCATCAGTTCAATTAGATCATAAGCTTCCTCATAGCTCTTTGCCCATAATGCTCCGCCTGCTGCTGCATCGAGCATAAGTCTGGACTGTGCTCCCAACCCATTGTAAAAACAATTGATGATCATCCAATCAGGCATTCCATGATGAGGACACTTCCTAAGCATCTCCTTGTAGCGCTCCCAAGCTTCATATAAAGATTCTCCTGATTGCTGCGCAAATTGAGTAAGAGCATTCCGGATTGCAGCTGTCTTCGCCATAGGGAAGAATTTAGTAAGAAACTTCTGAGCAAGATCTTCCCAAGTAGTAATCGAACCAGCTGGTAGAGAGTGTAACCAGCTCTTAGCCTTGTCCCTCAGAGAGAATGAGAAAAGTCTTAGCTTCACAGCATCTTCAGAAACACCGTTGAACTTGAAGGTGTCGCATATCTCAATGAAATCCCTAATGTGTGTATTGGGATCTTCCATTGGAGAACCCCCAAACTGGACTGAAGTCTGTACCCATTGAATTATGCCAGGCTTGATCTCAAAGGTATTAGCTGTGATAGCTGGCCGAACAATGCTAGATTGAATGTCATTGATCTTGGGTTGAGAAAAATCCATCAAGGCTTTCGTTCGTGCTGCTGGATCTCCC
This sequence comes from Apium graveolens, assembly GCF_009905375.1. Classification (NCBI taxonomy): domain Eukaryota; kingdom Viridiplantae; phylum Streptophyta; class Magnoliopsida; order Apiales; family Apiaceae; genus Apium; species Apium graveolens. Next base: position 211,545,721 of record NC_133648.1, read on the forward strand.
ATTGTAATGAGTACTGAAACACAAACAAATAAACCGTGAAAGTAAAAGAATCTGAGTCAGTGAACTTTAACGACCACTGATGACAAGTACATAAACTAAAAATTAACATCGAGTCCCCGGCAGCGGCGCTAAAAACTTGTTAGGGCGAAAATACGCGCTAAAATACACGCAAGTATACATGTTCGCAAGTAGTATAAGATATAAATCAGATTCGTTCCCACAGAGACTGGTTTAGGTTAAGTTCAATTTATGCACCTATGCAACAATGTATGGTTATCGCTCATTGCTAAGACAAATAAGAAATTGGGTTTTGATTAAACTAAGAGATTATACTAAATAACATTAACTAAGAGAATTGATGTTGAATTACTATATATGACAAACATGGGATTCTAACTTCATTAAATACTTTATTCAATAGCCTTATTGTTCTTAACCTTAGCATGTGATGGTGATGACACTAATCAGATAACACGAAACTGATAAACACCAGCTTTCGTTGCACGAGTACCATTCTACCAGACATCCACAAAAGAGATAGAAGCTGAATAGGCACCAATTATATTGAGACCCTATATGTCTATAAAATTTGACAACATAACGGTTTAAGCACAAGTTATCCATAATGATTACATAGGGCAAGTAAAATGGTTAGAGTTACCTACGAATCATGCATACACATACATGAACCTATGCTAACATGACAAGTTCTAAACCTCTATATTCACTGTCGCTTCAATAGAGATTAACACGCTATCTTATATTTTAGCTACGCATATAAGACGAATAAGGACAACCAATTCTAGGATATCAATCAATCACCACACACCAAGATATCGAAACAAATTAACTATTGAAATTCATAAGTAAATCCGCTAGAACCCCATGACAACGATTAGCCCATAATCGAACTCATCGTCACCATGGGTTCCAATGAAAGCATGGTATAAAACAAGGTCTTAATAAACTGAATAATAATTAAAGTACGAATAAACGAGATCTAGGTTCAACAAGAATGAAAACGAGCATCCAAAGTTACAACTAATTCAAAGAATCACAAGTTGAAAACAAGATCTTCTTTTTCGGAGTTGTTCAGTGCTTCTAGGTCTTCTCCTTGGTATCTCAATCTTCCCGGATGATGAAAACCCTTTTTTTTAAGTATATATAAGCCCCTGGTGGACCTGGACCCTTAAAATCATTAAATTCCACTCAAAAAAGGCTTTTTCAGCGAAATCAGTGACCAGCCGCGCCCTGAGTGGCCGCTCAGCTCTCCTGAGTGGGCACTCAGCTCCTGGGCGGTAGCTGAGCGCCCGCTCAGCTACCGACTGAGAAAATTTCTGATGAATCTTGTTTTGGCCATAACTTGAGTTCTACTCGTCAGAATTAGGCGATTCAACTGCCCACGCGAAGCTAACGAGATGCTCTACAACTTGACAATGGCCTTGGATTCCAATTCTGATCACTTTTCATCATATTTCCTTTAAAAGCTCTTTTCTTTATTTAACTAATACCTGAAATGCAATAACACAAAAACACATCAAAATACCAACAACTTGAGTCCAAAACACCAATTTAAGCTTGTAATAAAGCATTCCAAGTGGATATAAAATCCATTTATCAGAGGTTGTAATTGATGAAGTAATAGTTTGATAGTTTAGTGGCTGTTAGGGCGAAAACACGCGCTAATATTCACGCAAGTTTACGCGTTCGCAAGTAATATAGAATACTTTCTAGTTCGTTCCCTCAGAGACTCAGACTAAATTATTGTCTAATTAAACTCACTCACCAATGTATGATTACTTCTCAATGTTAAGACACTAACACTTAAAATTGTTGATTAAATATTAACTACAATTAACTACTTAATTAACCACTTAACTAACACTTCAATTTATCAATAATAAAACACTCATGAGATCACAACTTCATTATTACTTCCTTCTATAGCCATTGTTATTACCTTTAGCATGTGACAGTGATGATATTAATCGAATAACACGAAACTGATAAAAGCCAACTTTCATTGTACTAATACCATTCTACCAAGCATCCACAATTAAGATAGAAGTTGAATAGTCATCAATTATGTTGAGTTCCTATATGTCTACAGAAATTGACAACACAACGATTTAAGCACAAGTTATTCCTTTTGATTATATAGGGCAAATAAAACTGTTAGAGTTACCCACTAATCATGCACAACGTACATGATCCTATGCTAGCATGGCAAGTTCTAAATCTCAAGATTCACCGTCGCTTCACAAGAGATTAACACCCTATCTTATATGTTCGCGACGCACATAAGACGAATACGCACAACCAATACTAGATATCATACAATCATCACACACTAAAGTATTAAACAATTAACTAAATAATTCCATAATAAATCCGTTGCAACCCCATGATCACGATTAGCCCATAATAGAACTTATCGTCATCATGGGTTCATATGAAATCATGATAAAAAAACACAAGAAAATAATAACTAAACTAATTATATTAAACCAGAGTACGTCACAAGAGTAAATAAGTTCAAAGCAAGAAAACTAGCATCCAACGTTACAATGAAACAAGAATCACAAGAATATATGCTTCCTCTTCGTTTCGGTGTGCCAAATCGGTCTTCTTCCTTATCTCCTTCGCTCCTTACGTAAAAACACAATCTTCTTCAATCCACCCTTGTGAAAACGTCTCAAATCTACTTATATAATAGTCCCATAAAACTCAGATTACATAGAAGTGGAAACCAAACAGAAGTAGAAGTCCTAAACTAAATTGTCTTTTTTCCCGACCCTGCGCGGCCGCTCAGCATAGCTGAGCGGGCGCTCAGCTTGCTGCGCGGCCGCTCAGCAATGCTGAGCGGGCGCTCAGACCTCTACTGGAAAAATTCTGATTTTGCTCCGTTTCTTCGCCGTAATCTGCCCGTTTCTTTCCTCTCGCAATGGTGAACACATGCCAAGGCTTATTCTTGATGATTCCTCCGCCGAAATGCAACTAAAACCCTGAAATGCATAAACACTAGAAAAACGCATCAAATACACAAAATACTTGATTTCAAAACACCAATTTAAGCCATTTAAGACGTTCTGAGTGGCATAAAATGCCACTTATCACACCCCCAAACTTAAATCGATGCTTGTCCTCAAGCGTCACAGACTCAAAAACAAATAAAAACATGCATGAATGCAATCTATATGAAAATGCAACGATCCCCCTTACTACAATTAACCAACCAAATTGCCACATCTCAACGAATACAGTTAGACAACTAAAGATCAATAAACTCATGCAAACGGACATACAGCCAGAAACGTGGTGTGTGCAAATGCTTAACAGATATGCTTCGGAACTAGACCAATTACTATGACTAGACTATCCTCAAGGCAATCCTACGATTATACAAAGAATAAAAAATTCTAGGCACAAAGTGATATACAATACTACAAGAACTCTAGAGCTTAATACGGAATCGTGCTTTTTATTTACAACTCAAATGCTTATTTGACCGTGCAATGAGTGAGGTCCACAAAAGACTTATACAATGGTATCCATGTAACGAGCGTTAGGTTAGCGGATCCCAGACTCTAAAAGCCTTAGGTCACTAGGCACAAAGTCCCCTAAGAACTTAATAACTCGAATACCAAAGAGCACACTCTTGATCAATTATGCATAAACTAATTTTTTTTTTTTTTTAACTTCTGAGCAAGTGCGTTTCGCTCCATCTTGCTCAACCCTAGACTACTCGCACCATATGCGAGCCGGCTACTAGCCATTTGACGCCTAGCCACAACTAGCAACAACTTCCATATTTTTTTTTCCAAATTTTTTTCTTTTTCTTTTTCATGCCTTTATCACTAAGAACCTATAATCGAATTCTAAGCATAATAAGTAGATTGACCTTGAAAACAACCAAATCATAACAACAATCTAGCCCTTACGCATTCTCTAAGACTTAGTGGACTTACAATTGTTTCTAGTATGCATATCAACATACACGACTTAATATCACTTTAATGCTATCACTATACTCGCATCAATATCACAATTCAGTCGATAAATCATTACAAAAGGGATCATGGTAAATGCATGAGCTACATGACATTCATAACAAAAAAAACTATATGGCATAAATTATGCAACTATATGAACTAAACTATCATGAATATGCAACTATATGACACATACACAATATTCCTTAACTACCACCCCCAAACTAAAATTCTTCATTTTCCTCAGTGAAAGTAGTAGAAAGGAACACAGGGTATACCTACTCGGAGTCATCATCATCATCACCCTCAGTGGGTGGAGTATCAGGCGGCGGGTATGCAGAGTCCTCACCAAAAACTGGCCACTGGATATCAGCTCCAAGGCCTCGAAAAGTAGTCCCTAACGCAAGGGTGAGCTCCTGAGCAAACCTGCTCTGCGTCTCATACATGGCATCCATCCACCGTGAAAGCCTCCTATACTGGACATCAACCATCCCAGCACCCTCCTGAGCTCTCGAAGAACCAGCCTCATCACGCCCTGGCCTAGCCATAGTAGCACCTCGTGCTGGACGCCTTCCTGGAAGATGATAACCCAGCCCATGCTCCTCAGGCTCACCACCGGTCCACTCCTGCATCCCATTCAGAGTGCCAGAATCAATTGGAGCTGCTGGCAACTGCAACTGCTCATGAGCCGGCTAGTTCACTCCCACTGCTCGGCATAGCTTCGTAACCGTAGATGCATAAGGGATGTTCATATGCTTCGCTCCCCTCAAAAACTTCAGAATTCCTTGGTAGATAAACTCACCAAGGTCCACATAGTATTCCTCATTCAGAATTCCCCACAACAACTGTGCTCTCTCAACTGTGACCTCGTGTGCATGCGAAGAAGGCAAAATATTAGCACAAATAAATGCATTCCATGCACGGGCATACCTGTTCATGGCGATCGTCGGAAAGTGACGATACTCATTAGTGTCGGTCCTGCAGGTCCAAACTGTGCCCGGTCGATAGAGAGTCGCACAAATCAAATCCAAGTCAAAATCCTCAGCAGTCTTTTCATTCCAGTTCTCCTCCTCGGGCTTCCTCTCTCGCTGTCCAATCACACGCGAATCGCCGCAGGATGATAATCAACCGTCAGCCCACGGACCACAGAAAACCCATTCTTTTCAGCCTTCGCGTTCGCGTAGAACTCGCGAACAACGCTCATCGGTACCGCTTCGGGTGACTCACAAAAAGCTATCCACCCCTTCTCCGCAATCATGGGCAACAACTCACCATCCCTCCCCGATGGTAAAAACCCCCTCTCCTTCAGAATCGGCTTCCCCAACAGCCTAGTGTACTCCTCCTCCGCGGCTCTGTCAGTTAACCGAGGCCTTGCAGCAGTACCCCTCGATGAATCAGCAGTAGGAACTGTGCTGCTGCTGTCAATAGTGCGTGCTCTCTTGGGTGCCATTGATTCGAGAATAAAAGTGTGTAAGAACTGATTTTTGATGTTTGTGAGAGGGTTTAAGTGTAGGAAGTTTTGTGGGAGATATGTAGGATAGGTGTATGTATATATAGGGTGTGGATTAGATTAGGGTTTGGGAATTAAGGGGTAAAATGATGGGGTAGTGGGAACAAATCGTGGGTTTATGGGCTAAAACTGTTTTTGTGTTTTTTTTTCTGAACTGTAAAAAAAATTCTGGTACTCGACCCCTGAGCAGTCACTCAGCAAAGCTGAGCGGGCGCTCAGCTTGCTGCGCGGTCGCTCAGCAAAGCTGAGCGGGCGCTCAGGGGGTCACTGGATTTTTTTTTTCAGCCCCTGTTTTCTGATTTTTTTGTATTTTTGGATAGGTTATTAACTTCTAAGGGTTCCTGTAACAACAATTCATGGGTTGCCTCCCACGCAGCGCTTCTTTTTCGTCATTAGCTTGACGTTTCGTACCCTTCTCAAGTAGTCAACAAAATGGCACTAACCACTTCTCGGTTTGCCATGTCCCCATAGTAGTGCTTCAACCGCTGACCGTTAACCTTGAATGCTTGGTCCGGATCATTCTAAAAAATTTCCACCGCTCCATGTGGAAACACAGTTTTGACAATAAAAGGTCCAGACCACCTTGATTTCAACTTTCCAGGAAAAAGTCGGAGCCGAGAGTTGAATAAAAGAACTTGTTGCCCTGGCACAAATAACTTAGGATGTAGCTTCCTATCGTGCCACCTCTTCACCTTTTCCTTATACAATTTGTTATTCTCGTACGCTTGAAGTCGAAATTCATCAAGTTCATTAAGCTGAAGCATTCTTTTCTTACCAGCTGCATCTAAATCCACGTTCAACTTCTTCAATGCCTAGTAGGCCTTATGCTCAAGCTCCGCAGGTAGATGACATCCCTTACCGTACACCAACTGAAACGGTGACATCCCAAGTGGAGTTTTGTATGCTGTTCTGTAAGCCCAAACAGCTTCATCGAGCTTTAAAGACCAATCCTTCCTTGACGGACAAACAACCTTCTCTAGAATGCGCTTTATCTCTCTGTTAGACACTTCCGCTTGACCATTTGTTTGCGGATGATAGGCAATAGCTACTCGATGATTCACATTATAACGCTGCATCATAGAAGTGAACTTACGGTTGCAAAAATGCGATCCTTCATCACTTATGATTACTCGAGGTGTTCCAAACCTTGTGAAAATTTGCTTATGAAGAAAATTTAGCACTTCCTTTGCATCATTTGTTGGTAAAGCTTTAACTTCGACCCATTTTAAGACATAATCGACTGCCAGCAAGATGTACTGATTATTGCAAGATGAGATAAAAGGCCCCATGAAATCGATTCCCCACACATCAAAGACCTCGACTTCAAGCATCACATTTAATGGCATCTCATCCTTCCTTGACAAATTTCCCACTCTTTGGCAACGATCACACCTTAAAACAAACTGATGAGCATCCTTGAACAAAGTAGGCCAGAAGAAACCTGCTTGCAGAATACGAGCTGCCGTCTTCTCACCACCATAGTGTCCACCATAAACCGTGGAATGGCAGTCTCGTAATATCCCCTCCGTCTCACAGAACGGGATACATCTCCTGATGATCTGGTCAGCTCCCTGTCTAAACAAATATGGTTCATCCCACATATACCACTTCACCTCATCCACAAACTTCTTCTTTTGAGCGGATGTCAAATTAGGAGGCATTATATTGCTGACGAGATAGTTTACAATATCTGCAAATCATGGTTCTTCCTCCTGAATTGCAAACAACTGCTCATCCGGAAAAGATTCATTGATTAACGTCCTATCCTGTGAAGTAGAATCGGGATTCTCCAATCTAGAGAGATGTTCAGCTACTTGATTCTCAGTACCTTTTCTATCTTTGATCTCTAACTCAAATTCCTGAAGTAAAAGCACCCAACGAATGAGTCTCGGCTTCGAATCCTTCTTAGAAACTAGATAGCGAATAGCTGCATGATCAGTGAATACTGTTACTTTCGTACCAAGTAGATACGATCGAAATTTCTCAAAACCAAAGACTATAGCCAAAAGCTCCTTCTCAGTAGTGGTGTAGTTTAATTGGGCACCATTTAAAGTCTTACTCGCATAGTAGACCACATGGAAGAGGTTTTTCTTGCGCTGTCCCAGAACTGCACCTACCGCATAATCACTCGCATCACACATCATCTCAAACGGTTCTGTCCAATCTGGTGCTGTAATAACTGGTACAATGATCAAACTCTTCTTGAGAGTCTCGAATGCTGCCAAACAGTCGTCATCAAATTTGAAAGGCATATCTTTCTCAAGCAGATTGCACAACGGCTTAGATATCTTTGAAAAGTCCTTGATGAATCGCCGATAAAAACCCGCATGACCAAGAAAACTACGGATTCCTTTCACAGAATTAGGTGGGGGAAGATTTTCAATGACTCCCACCTTGGCCTTGTCCACCTCCAGACCCTTGCTAGAGACCTTATGCCCAAGGATAATGCCTTCACGCACCATAAAATGACATTTCTCCCAATTGAGCACCAAATTAGTTTCCACGCATCTTTTGAGTACGGCGCGCAAATTATTCAAACATTCATCATATGAATGTCCAAAGACGGAGAAGTCGTCCATGAACACTTCGACGTGATTTCCAATCATGTCAGAGAATATAGCCATCATACATCTCTGAAAAGTGGCCGGGGCGCCACATAATCCAAACAAAACTCTACGAAAAGTAAATGTACCAAATGGACAAGTGAAGGTAGTCTTTTCCTGATCCTCTGGTGCAATACAAATCTGATTATACCCGGAATAACCATCCAGAAGACAAAAATACTCATGACCCGCCAATCTGTCAAGCATCTGATCAATAAATGGAAGAGGGAAGTGATCTTTCCTTGTGGCTTTGTTCAATTTTCTATAATCCATGCATACTCTCCATCCTGTAACTGTTCAAGTAGGGATGAGCTCATTCTTTTCATTTGCGACCACAGTGATACCTCATTTCTTATGTACACATTGTACGGGGCTCACCCACGAGCTGTCAGAAATAGGATAAATGATGCCTGCATCTAGCCATTTCAGAATTTCTTTCTTCACCACCTCCTTCATGATGGGATTCAGTCTTCGCTGCTGTTCCACAGTTGGCTTACTACCTTCCTCTAGCAGAATTTTATGCATACAATATGAAGGACTTATCCTCTTGATGTCTACTATGGTCCATCCTATAGCCGATTCGAATTCTCTCAAAATCCTTAAGAGCTTGTCTTCCTCACTACCTGAAAGGTCAGATGAAATAATAACATGTAACGTAGATGAATCACCTAAAAAAGCATACCTCAAGTGTTCAGGTAATGGCTTGAGCTCCAAGGTAGGTGCTTCCTCTATTGATGGTTTGAGCTTCCCTTCAGCATTCTTAAGGTCAGAAGTACCAAGAGATTCAAATGGTATGTCCAGCTTTCGCTTCCAGGGAGAAGCGTTCAAATATTGTAATTGCTCGTTGCCATCTTCATCATCGCTGTCAAATCCCCCACTAAGGCCTTTTCCAATGCATCAGACATTAGCATGCGATCGAGTTCCGAAGTAACCGCAGAATCAATCACATCCAATTTTAAGCACTCCTCATCTTCTGTAGGGAATTTCATTACCTTGAATACGTTGAAGGTCACATCCTGATCTTGGACCCGCATAGTAAGTTCCCCTTTTTGCACATCTATTAAGGTACGGCCAGTAGCCAAGAAAGGCCTTCCCAAGATTATGGGAATCTTCTTATCTTCCTCAAAATCCAGAATAACAAAATCTGCAGGAAAGAAGAGCTTATCCACCTTGACGAGCACATCCTCAACTATGCCCCTTGGGTAAGTAATGGAACGGTCAGCCAATTGTAGCGACATGTATGTGGGTTTTGGATCAGGCAGATCCAGCTTTTTAAAGATCGACAACGGCATCAGATTAATGCTTGCTCCCAAATCACAAAGGCACTTGTCAAAAGTCAGATTGCCAATGGTGCAAGGAATGGTGAAGCTTCCTGGATCTTTCAGTTTTGGTGGTAACTTTTGCTGCAGAACAGCGCTGCATTCTTCCGTGAGAGCAACGGTTTCAAGGTCATCCAGTTTCACCTTCCTTGAAAGAATAATCTTCATAAACTTCGCATAACTAGGCATTTGTTCCAGAGCCTCAGCGAAAGGTATATTGATGTGAAGTTTCTTGAACACCTCCAGAAACTTCCCGAACTGTCTATCCAGCTTTTGTTGCTGCAATCTCTTAGGAAAAGGTGGTGGAGGATAGAGCTGTTTCTCCCCTGTATTAGCCTCAGGCAGAGTGTGTTCAACAGTAGTCTTCCTTGGTTCCGCCGCTTTCTCCTTTTGCTTTGGTTCTTCATCTCTAATTTCAGCTTCTACTTCTTTTGCCTTTTCAGCATCAGCTACTTTTCCAGACCTTAAGGTAATAGCCTTGACTTGCTCTTTAGCTTCCTTCCTTCCTGGTACTTCCGTGTCACTGGGAAGAGTGCCAGGTTGACGATTGAGCACTGCATTGGCTAATTGACCGATTTGATTTTCCAAGGTCTTGATAGAAACCGCCTGACTCTTGCATAACAGCTTAAGTTCCTCAAAATTAGCACTAGTAGGTGCAGCTGTACTTCCCTGTTGAGGATATGATTGCCTTGTAACATACTGCTGTGGCTGCTGGAATCCAGGTGGGTTAAACTGTTTACTCACTCCTTGCTGATATGGTGGCTGAATAGCATTCTGATTATTCCCCAGCTGAAATTTGGATGATTTCTGTTGTTAGGATGATAGGTCACTGGCACAGGCTGCTGTTGTTGCTGATAATTATTCACATACTGAACAGATTCATTGATAAGAGAACACTGATCCGTAGCATGAGAACCTGCACAAAGCTCACAAACCATAGCTATTTGATTAACTCCATATATAGCCAGAGAATCAACCTTCATTGATAGCGCTTGGAGCTGGGCTGCAATAGCGGTGGCTGCATCAACTTCCAGAATACCTGCTACCTTGCCTGATGTCATCCTCTGAGTTGGGTTTTGATGCTCATTTGCAGCCATCGTCTCTATAAGATTATACGCCTCAGTATAGCTTTTAGCCCATAAGGCGCCTCCAGCTGCTGCATCGAGCATGGGCCGAGATTGGGCCCCCAAACCATTATAGAAACCAGTGATCACCATCCAATCCGGCATTCCATGATGTGGACATTTTCTCAACATTTCCTTGTAGCGTTCCCAAGCCTCGCACATAGATTCTGCAGGTTGCTGCGCAAACTGAGTAAGAGCACTTCTCATAGCAGCAGTCTTTGCCATCGGATAAAACTTCACCAGAAACTTTTGCGCAAGATCTTGCCACGTAGTGATGGACCCAGCTGGTTCAGAATGGAACCAGTCTTTAGCCTTGTCCCTCAGTGAGAATGGGAAAAGCCTCAACTTGATAGCCTCATCAATCACACCATTATACTTAAAAGTGCTGCAGATCTCGACAAAATTCCTTATGTGCATGTTGGGGTCTTCAGTTGCCGCTCCTCCAAAAGAAACAGAATTCTGCACCATCTAAATAGTGCCCGGCTTGATTTCAAAGGTGTTAGCTTGAATAGCCGGATGAAGGATGCTTGACTGAATATCATCAATTTTAGGCCGAGAAAAATCCATAAGAGCTCGATCAGCTTGAACAATACGATCTCCCATGTTTACTGGTTCTTTCTGCTCAGTTCCTGAATCCGAATCCTCAAAATCTAACTTCTCCGGAATATCAAGAACTTTGTCTGTCTCCTCAGCTGTATCTAAAGTCCTCTTGCGAGCACGAGACGAGTTTGCATAAACGCTTGCTAAAGTACCTGAAACACAACCAGAAAAAATAAGTAACTACTACATCCTAATCACTGAGTCCTAATGATCAATGATGGTAAGTACATAAACTAAACAAATAGCTGAGTCCCCGGCAGCGGCGCCAAAAACTTGTTAAGGCGAAAACACGCGCTAATATTCACGCAAGTATACGCGTTCGCAAGTAATATAGATACTTTCTAGTTCGTTCCCTCAGAGACTCAGACTAAATTATTGTCTAATTAAACTCACTCACCAATGTATGATTACTTCTCAACGTTAAGACACTAACACTTAAAATTGTTGATTAAATATTAACTATAATTAACTACTTAATTAACCACTTAACTAACACTTTAATTATCAATAATAAAACACTCATGAGATCACAACTTCATTATTACTTCCTTCTATAGCCATTGTTATTACCTTTAGCATGTGACAGTGATGATATTAATCGAATAACACGAAACTGATAAAATCCAACTTTCATTGTACTAATACCATTCTACCAAGCATCCACAATTAAGATAGAAGTTGAATAGTCATCAATTATGTTGAGTTCCTATATGTCTACAGAAATTGACAACACAATGATTTAAGCACAAGTTATTCCTTTTGATTACATAGGGCAAATAAAACTGTTAGAGTTACCCACTAATCATGCACAACGTACATGATCCTATGCTAGCATGGCAAGTTCTAAATCTCAAGATTCACCGTCGCTTCACAAGAGATTAACACCCTATCTTATATGTTCGCGACGCACATAAGACGAATACGCACAACCAATACTAGATATCATACCAATCATCATACACTAAAGTATTAAACAATTAACTAAAGAATTCCATAATAAATCCGTTGCAACCCCATGATCACGATTAGCCCATAATAGAACTTATCGTCATCATGGGTTCATATGAAATCATGATAAACAAACACAAGAAAATAATAACTAAACTAATTATATTAAACCAGAGTACGTCACAAGAGTAAATAGTTCAAAGCAAGAAAACTAGCATCCAACGTTACAACGAAACAAGAATCACAAGAATATATGCTTCCTCTTCGTTGCGGTGTGCCAAATCGGTCTTCTTCCTTATCTCCTTCGCTCCTTACTTAAAAACACAATCTTCTTCAATCCACCCTTGTGAAAAACGTCTCAAATCTACTTATATAATAGTCCCATAAAACTCAGATTACATAGAAGTGGAAACCAAACAGAAGTAGAAGTCCTAAAATAAATTGTCTTTTTTCCCGACCCTGCGCGGCCGCTCAACATAGCTGAGCTGGCGCTCAGCTTGCTGCGCGGCCGCTCAGCAATGCTGAGGCGGGCGCTCAGACCTCTACAGGAAAAATTCTGATTGCTCCGTTTCTTCGCCGTAATCTGCCCGTTTCTTTCCTCTCGCAATGGTGAAACACATGCCAAGGCTTATTCTTGATGATTCCTCCCCCCGAAATGCAACTAAAACCCTGATAATGCATAAACACTAGAAAAATGCATCAAATACCACAAAATACTTGATTCCAAAACACAATTTAGCATTTTAAGACGTTCTAAGTGGTATAAAATGCCACTTATCAGGCACTGGAAGAGGAACTGCAAGGTTTACCTTGCAGAATTGAAAAAGAAGAAGAAGGGTAGTAAGGCTACCGCTTCTGATTCAGGCATGTTCATGATCGAAGTTAATATGTCACTAGGTCAAATTTCTACTTGGGTATTAGATACCGCCTATGGTTCTCATATTTGCAATTCGTTGCAAGGACTAAAGGGAAGTAGAACTCTTGAAAAAGATGAGGTGATTCTACGTATGGGCAATGAAGCAAGGGTTACGGCCATATCTGTAGGATCATTTAGTTTACATATGCCTACGTGCAAGACTATTATTTTGAATAATGGTTATTACGTTCCCTCAATTGTGAGGAATATTGTTTCTATTCCTATGTTGGATTTGGATGGTTTTTCATTTATTATTAAGAATAATGAATGTTCTATCCTTAGAGATAATATTCTTTATGGATGTGGCATTTTAAATAATGGTCTGTATGTATGTGACGTAGAGCATGATTTACTTCAGATTGAACAAACTAATAAAAGAAAACTAGAAGATGAAAATCTGACCTATTTATGGCACTGTATGCTAGGTCATATTAGTGAAAATAGACTGTGGACATTGCATAAGGAAGGGTTACTTGACCCCTTTGATTTTGAATCATATCCTACATGCGAGTCTTGTCTATTGGGTAAAATGACCAAATCTCCATTTAGTGGACATGGAGAGAGGGCTGCAGATTTGCTAGGATTGGTACACACAGATGTATGTAACCAATGTCTACGCAAGCCATGGGTGGATTTTCGTACTTCATTACTTTCATAGATGATAGATCTAGATTCAAATATGTGTATTTGATGAAACACAAGTTTGAAGCCTTTGAAAAGTTCAAAGAATAAAACATAAAGTGGAGAAACAACCAAACACAGTATTATAACTCTTCGATCAGATCGAGGTGGTGAATACTTGAATGGAGAGTTTCTAGATTATCTCAAGGAAAAAGGTATAGTCTCCCAGTGGACTCCTTCATATACTTCATAGTTAAATGGGGTATCTGAAAGGAGAAATCGAACTTTGTTTGACATGGTTCGGTCCATGATGAGCTATGCAAATCTTCCAGTATTCCTATGGGGTTATGCATTGGAAACCTCAGCATATTTACTGAATAAGGTGTCTTCCAAATCTGTTCCTCAAACACCATATGAGATATGGAAAGAAAGGAAACCGAGTCTTAAAGACGTTAAGATTTGGGAATGTCCAGCTTATGTCAAGAAAGTTGACCCAGATAAGCTAGAATCTCGATCCGTAAAATGTAATTTTGTGGGATATCTTAGAGAGACTTTGGGGTATTACTTTTACACCGATCATCGGGTGTTTATCTCCAGACATGCTACCTTCTTGGAAAAGGAGTTTATCCTTGAAGGAAACTTTTTTGCCTGTAGCCCTGTTAAAATCAATTCGGATTTTGCTTGCGATTGCTGCTTACTACGACTATGAGATCTGGAAAATGGACGTGAAAACAGCCTTCCTCAATGGGGAACTTGAGGAGGAAGTGTATATGACACAGCCAGAGGGTTTTCTTTCCAAGGGAAATGAACACCTAGTGTGTAAGCTGCTGCGAACTATATATGGTTTATGGCAAGCTTCTCTTAGATGGAACATCCGTTTTGATGAGACAATCAAAGAGTTTGGTTTTATCAAAAACATAGATGAACCATGTGTGTACAAGAAGGTTAGTGGGAGTGCGGTAACATTTCTTGTATTGTATGTGGATGACATACTTCTTATAGGAAATGATATACCGATGCTACAATCAGTCAAAGTATGGCTATCAAAGAACTTCACCATGAAGGACTTGGGAGAAGCATCCTACATTCTCGGTACGAAGATCTATAGAGATAGATCTAGAAGAATGATAGGTCTTACCCAGGGTACATACATCCAGAAAGTGCTTAAAAGGTTTAGCATGGAAAATCCAAAAGAGGTCTCATACCGATGAGCCATGGAGTGTCCCTTTCCGAAAAAATGTCTCCTAAGATACTTGAAGAAAGAGAGCGTGTTAGGTCACACTTTCACTGTAGAGGGGGTGAATACAGTGTTTATTACAATCAAATCAAACTTCAAGAACTTATGTAACAGAAAACAAACTTTATTGAAACAATAAACTCTGTTACAATCTGAAACTGTTATCTCTCAGTGATGAACAAAATATCACGAGAGCTGCTAGGGTTATAGTAATAATATTCTCGATAATGATAACACTTCTAGTGTAAACCCTATGTCTGTGTTTATATACTACACAGTTACAAGATAATCGCTAATTGATATGGAATATAATTCTGCTTCCTAAAATATATCAATCAGATATCTTTTATTCCAAGTATTCCATTCTTCACGGAATTCCTTCTTCATGCATCTCTTCTTATGTTTATCTTGATCTTCTTAACTTTAATCAGCTACTGTCCTTATCTGATCGTCCTTCAGCACTTAAGTTCTGATATCTATCTCCTGATGACATAAGTACTGATATCCCTTAAGTTCTGACTTCCAGTATAAGTACTGATCAGTTAAGTACTGATTTGTTCTGTTCAAATAAGATCTGAAATCTAAACATAAAACATATTAGCCATGACATTATCAAATATCTAACAATCTCCCCAACTTGTAAATTAGCAAAATATACAAGTTTAACAGATATTTGATGATGTCAAAAACATTAAGTACAAATGCATGAGAAATAGACAAGATAACTACAACTTACAGTCCTTAAAGCTTTTACCAATTCAACTTCTGATAACAACTTTAATCTGTATAAATATCAGAATTTAAGCAGTTGTAGATCTTCGACTTGGCTTCATCATTTTCTGATCTCTCTGATGTCAGGAGTAGTTCTGAGATAATTCTTCAACAAACATTTCTCAGCATATCTGAGTTCATCAATCATTCTCCGTTTGACATCTTTAAGCTCTGCAGTATCTTCACCAGTTTGAAATATTGCAGCTCTGAGATCATTAATCTTTGCTTTTCTCAACTCCCGATCTAGTCTTATGACATAAGCTTTGTTAGACTCTAGATTGAATTCAAGCCCCTTAATACCAAGATATGTTCTGATCTGTGCAGTATTAGGCTTCATATCAACAATATCACCATTGTGATTTCTGTACTTTGGAACATATATGCTGTCAAACTTAACAGAATAAAGCCTTTTCTGTCTCTGAATCTGTTCTTTTAAGTAGTTTGCAGCAGTCTCTGTTATTCTGTCATCCACTTGAAGTAAGAAAAGTACATGTTCCAATTCTTCAAAATACTTCAAAGGAATGGCATTTTGTCTTATATGATAAACCCTACCATCTGTCATGAAATACAACATGATGTATTCTTTCAAGTAGGTATGGTAAACCATCTGTACAGATTCTAGTTGATTCAATCTTTCAGGAGTTGCTCCAATACCTGGTTCACTCAAGGAAGTTGGATCATCGGTAGTGTTGTGTACTCTTCTTTCATCAGCACTTCCCAATCCAGTTTTATCTCTAGCTTCCTTTCCAGTAACTACTCTTGCTTCAAAACCACTTGGAGTAGTCTTCAAAGATTGAGTCTGTTTTGCTTTAGTGAATCCTGGTAGGAGTGTTTTAGATTTATTTTCTGATATCAAGTTAACTTGAGCACTGTCAGAGGTTACTTGCTTCTTCTGAATATCAGAACTTACAATTTCTTGACTCTGAACAACTTGAGCCATGTCAGAGGTTGTTTTAAGAATTTTTCTTGAAGTTAGAGCAAGATCATCTTTTCCATCAGTAATTTCTTCTTCCTCAAGGTACATAAGGCTTGATAGGTTCACCAACCTTTTCTTTACCCTTGGATCTTGGATCTATCTGTGGTTGTGATCTAGCCAAAGTTTCTTCAGTATGTATCCTTTCTTTGATCACAATGCCTTTAGGTTTTGGAAGTAACTTTTTACCAGAAGCTTCAGATTTAGATGTGACTTTCTCTGATTTAAGTCTGGCTTCTTCTTCCTTTAAACTTTCCAAGTCCATCCCTGGATTTTCTTGAAGAAATAACTGTCTTGACATTTCCTCATCAAGATCTAGAAGTTCATCAGAACTTATCCTTTTACCAGCAGCAGAACTTATTCTTTTCCCAGTATCAGAACTTGTTCTGTGACTAGCTTGTCTTGATGTAAACCTTCTACCTTGACTATGACCACTACCCATTCCAGAGTTTCCTTGGTCATCTTTTCCATCATCCTTTCCTTGCAGTGACTTGTTGGTTTTGCATTTGGACTTAATTACCTTCTCCCCCTTTTTGGCATCAGCAGGTAATAAAAGAGAGATAAGTAATTCCACTGAGGTCTGGATTTCAGTAAGTTGCGATTGCTGAGAAGCTTGATTTGTCAGAATTTGATCAATCTGAGCTTGTTGCTTCTCTTGAGTTTTCTCAATATAAGCAACCCTGTCAATGGTAGGTTGGAAGAACTTTTTCTTATCAATTTTCCAAACTTGTTCCTGTTTGATAAAGTTCTCCTGAATCTTGTGTAGCTCTGCATGAGTGTTGGAATGAAGACCTTGTAG